>NW_012118043.1:8195854-8226361 GCF_000951035.1 Colobus angolensis palliatus
CTGTAATCTCAGCTACTTGGGAGGCTGAGGCAGGAGAATCACTTAAACCCAGGAGGCGGAGCTTGCAGTGAGCCGAGACCGCACCACTGCACTCCAGCCTGGGCGACAGAGCGAGAAGTCGTCTCAAAAAAAAAAAAAAAAAAAAAAGGACATAATTTTATTAATTTATGATGCCAAGGTTTTAGAAAATAAAAGCACTTTAAGTTTAAATATTACATGCTATATTCCATGAATTCTATAACTATTTACACAGCAAAATGATACAGATCAAAAACATGACTATAAAAAAAAAAAGCCCGAATTCACATATGAAGATGCTACTTTAACAAAATCAAGCTTTTCTATACATCATATTTTACAAAGTAACATATTTTCTTCCTACCTTTCCATCTACATATACTACTCGTTTGCCTGATGTAGTCCCATGTTCAAATTCAATCTTGTGGACTCCGTCACTTAAAGCAACATCCCAGACAGCTACGAGGTCTGTCATTTTTTCTAGACTGTAAGGAGGGCTAAAGGAATAAAATAAAGCAATTATACAGGGCCAAAATACTAATTAAATAACCAATTAATCCTTCCAAGATGAAAATATTAGATTAAAACCTCTAAAATGTCAAAATATTAAAGTGACAGTACCTAAGAAATTCTCCTCACAGTACATGTAACTATTTTCTCCCTCTTATTCACTCTTCCTTTAAGATACAACTACTATATATGGGTACATAGTCCGATTACTTCTAAAAAAAGCCACCTGAATATTAATAGGATTAAGAATGCATCAGTTTATCCTGGTTAGTATTTCAGGTTAGGCTACAGTATAGTGCATGGAAAGGTCAGTAAAAAGTCTTTACTCCTCCCCCACCAGCTCCCATTTAAAAACCATGGTATTTAATTTTATTTCTCCTTTTCAGGTCTAATCACTCTAAAACAAGAACTCTCCAAACCTCCCATACTTAAACTAATACTAGGGATTTGTTTTAACAAAAAGTTTCTAATTTATTATACTGAGACAGAAAAAAGTCATGGAAGAAATGTCCTATTAATAAAGATAAAAATAATTTTAAAATGTTATGAAAAATATTCTTGGCATTATTACAGGAAATCTTATTTAAAAAAATAAAGGGATTTGGGCTGGGTGAGGGGTTCATGCCTGTAATCCCACACTTTGGGAAACCAAGGTGGGCAGATTACTTGAGCCCAGGAGTTCCAGACCAGCCTGGGCAACATGGTGAAACCCTGTCTCTACAAAAATATTAGTCACACATGATGGCAAATGCCTGGAGTCCCAACTACTTGGGATGCTGAGCCCAGGAGGTTGAGGCTGCAGTGAGCCATGATTGCACCACCATGTTCCAGCCCAGGTGAAAGACTGAGACTATCTCAAAAATAAGAAATAAATAAAGGATTGTGGTTTGTCAGAAATTTCTGGCATATACTTAAACATATATTTTCAATGTTAATATATTCTGTGTGAATGATATAATACATATATAATATCTAATTAATATTTTGATACTGGTGTATCTTTTTAGCTTTGACAGAAGTATCATTTATTACAGTAATAATGATCATAGCTAACAGCTATTAAGTGATTACTATGTGCCAGTCACTGTTCTAAAAGCTTTAAATATGTTAACTCACAGAATCACCATGAGATGGCTACTGTTAGTATCCTTATTTTACAGATGAGGCTCAGAGAGGCTAAGGGTTTACCTAAGGTTACAATGACATTAAGTGGCAGAGGCAGGATTTAAACCTAGGATTCTGGCTCCAAAGCCTGTTCTCTTAACTACATCTTCCTCTTTGTTCACCCTAATTCCCTTTGTATGCTCTAAATTGAATATGGTAAATGGATTTTATATCATTTTGAAGTAGTTGCCAAGAACTCTGTGCTGAGAGAAAAGAGGAGACCTCATATAAAGGCTCTACCGAAACGGATGCCATGTTACTGGAGGCTACCCCCATGCCAGGTATTTACTACTCCTGCTCTAAGTCATATAAAAGCAGAACCATGTATTCTGAAATTTTACAGAATGTATTCTTAACAGAGTAGCTTGGATAAATCACTCTTTTGAATGATAACAATCTTGAAAATGTCAAAGGCTAGTTTACTGCAATATAAGACATTTACCTTTCATCATCTTCAAAGATAGGACTGTCATCTCCAGATGCCATGGTTGGCAAAAACAGTCTTTAATCCAATTAGCAGCCAGGAAAGAAAAAAGCAGAATTGCAGCAAAGAAATACTGAAAGCAACAATGATGACATCTACAAAGGGTTTTCTAATTTTGCAATCCATTTATTAAATTACATGGAGTTTTAGATGAAACAGCTTTCACATAAAATAGAATTGCATCTTTAATTTTCAGAGAAAGATGTTACATCATGTAAATCAGTCATATTTCTCCCTGTTATGGATTTATAATTTCTTAAAGGTATACTTCATCAAAACTAAAGAACAAACTCTCATTTATTGCATATCAGAGCTGCAAGAGACCTAAGAGATCCTCTGGGTCCTATGCTTCTCAAATTGAAGCACAAGAAGCCCCGAGGCTATGAGTCAGGGAATACATCAAAATCCAGGATAAACACAATGCATCTTCTGGGAGCATCAATGTTAAAGTGGTAACTAATTTAAAATGTAATCTTTATTTTAGAAGGCTACACTATGGTGGAACACAACTTTTAAAATCTTTGTTTACATAACTTCAAAGAACTGATGAGTTTGCAAGAAGCAACAGGGATATGCTGGTCTGCTCTCAAAGAGTGAACTTAATTGATCCCCCTAATTAAGCCCATTTAATTCACTAGTGTCAATGATGAATCGACAAAAGTTATGTGGCTGGCTCATGCAACTGGCAGGATCCAACTCAGAACTAGAGTCCAGTACTATGCAATGAACTAAACAGTAACTGGGCTGCAGTGTTGATTAAGCTGTACTAAAATCAGAAGTGCACACAAATTCACATGCATAGGAAACCCTCACATTTGAAGATTGGGATTAACAGTTTCACTCCTGCCAAAGTATCCTAAATTCAACTATGTTTTGCTTCCAAGATCTACCCTAGTTTAGCCCTTTCCTTAATTAGTGCCTATTTCCTATAGATGCTCAAGAATGCTCTCTCCTGGTTAAAAATGGGAGATTGCTAACCTTCTCTGGCTGGAAACAGCCAGAAGTCACAAATTATTAAAAGTTTTTTGTTTGTTTTTGAGACAGAGCCTCACTCTGTCCCCTAGACTGGAGTGCAGTGGCATGATCTCGGCTCACTGCAACTTTTGCCTCCTGGGTTCAAGCAATTCTCATGTCTCAGCCTGTTGAGTAGCTGGGACTACAGGTACATGCCACCACATCTGGCTATTTTTTTGTATTTTTAGTAGAGATGGGGTTTTGGCATGTTGGTTAGGCTGGTCTCGAACTCTTGGTCTCAAGAGATCCACCCATCTCAGCCTCCCAAAGTGCTGGGATTACAGGCATGAACCACCACACGCCCAGCCAAAAAGATATTAAAGAAGACATTAGCACTCATAAAAGCAATCCAATGGGCCAGAAAAGCTAAGGATTTTAGAATGAAAACTAGGTAAATATTTGTACCTAAAACAAATCCCTCTTTTTAAAAATTAGCACCACACAAATTTGTGCATTTTTCTACTCTTAAGGATTATCCCCTATGAAACCAGAGGGTATCCTACAACAATAAAAACAAAAAGAATGCACATCAATATAATAAGCCAGCCAGGCGTGGTGGCATGCACCTGTAGTACCAGCTACTGGGGAGGCTAAGGTGGGAGGATCACTTGAGCCTAGGAGTTAGAGGCTCTGGTGATCATGCCACTACACTCCAGCCTGGATGACAGAGTGAGACCCTGTCTCAAAACAGATATCTCTCTATATATACTATATATAACATATATTTACTATATACACTGTATATTATATATAATATAGATAGATACTATATATATACATATATACACACACACATACATATATATACACAATGTAATTATATGTACTCCAGCCTGGGTGACAGAATGAGACCCTGTCTCAAACCATATATATATATATATTATATAGATAGATATATATCTATATTATAGATAGATAGTATAAGATAGTATAATTATATGTACTCCAGCCTGGGTGACAGATATAGATAGATAGATAGACAGACAGATAGATACAGACAGATAGATAGAGATATATATAGATATACATATCCATTTTGAGACAGGATCTCACTCTGTTGCCCAGGCTGGAATACATATAAATAATATGTATATTTATATACATATGATATGTATTATATATACATTATATAATATATATAATATATAAATATACATATATATAATATAAATAAAATAAGCCAAACAGCATAATATAAACTTCAATAAGGCATCCTTTGTAAATCAGAATGTATTTAGGGGTGTTATTCAAATTTTGCTCTACAATTTTCAGAGACTCCAGAAAGTTCAGTAATGTAGGCATTCAAACCTAAAATAATTGCTCCATTTTCTATTATAAGGAATTCCAAATACTACTAAATCACACTAAGATACAACATCTTAATTATAATACCTTTTCATGGAGAAGTATAAAAGGCAATACCACCAATTATAAGAAAGATTAGAAATCATGATCACATTAAAACATGTTTTCTTCTCTAAACTATGAACAATCATTCAGGCATTCAACAATTATTGAAGGACTACCTAAAAAATAGCAATTTTTCATTCTCCAATAATTAAAAGTATACCTGATAGGAGAGAATTATAAACAAAGATAACAGTAAGTACTGAAGCAATTATCTGGCAAATTTGAAGCATTCTAATTCTACTTATATAACTATATATATCAAAATTATGTTTCTTCTTAAAGTTACAAGTCAACATAAAATTCTGTTACTCTCTTTGCCTGTTTTTCTCTGACTAAATAAGAAAAATGCTGCTTTAATACAAAGTTAGTAATATTTCAATTTTCTTGTTCATGCTATCCATTATTTTAAACAAAACACTAAAAAAAATCTTTTTATAAATGGTTAATAATTATAAAATGTTTTTAAAATTACTTCTTGGAGTGTGCACGGTGGTTTAGCCCTGTAATGCCAGCACTTTGGGAGGCTGAGACAGGAGAATCATTTGAAGCCAGAAACTCGAGACCAGCCTGGTCAATATAGTGACACCAAAAAAAATCAGCTGGGCGTGGTGGCATGTGCCTGTAGTCCCAGCTACTCAGGAGGCTGAGGCGGGAGGATCACTTGATTCCAGGAGTTTGAGACTGCAGTCAGCCATGACCATGCCACTGCACTCTAGCCTGGCCAACAGAGCAAGACGTTGTTCCAAAAGCAAAACAACAACAACAACAAAACAAACAAAAGACATTATTCTTTGGAACATTAAAAGTATATTCAGCTTATAAAAGGCTGCAATACTTCAAATTTTGTACAATTTTAAAAGGCAGAGATTAACTTTAAAAACTGCTTTCTATGCAAGGATTAAAGTGACCACTATCTTATAAACAGCCTTAACCAAAATATGAAAGAGTCATAGAATTTTCAGCACTGGAAAACAAAAAACAATAAAATCACCTGGTCTAGCCTCTCTCCTTCATTATGGGGAAATCAGTAACACACATCCCTCCAAGTGCCATCTCCACTGCCAGGCCTGGGTTCTTATTGCCTATCCAACTTTCTAACAAAGCTGTAGAGGGTGCCAATAATGCACATGGAGTAAAAAAACTTTTCAAATGATCTTACCACAAACAGTAATTCCCATCAACAAATCCCATCTAATGTTTAAGAAAAATGTCCAAAATCAACTCTGCCTCCTGCTTTTGGGCTTCTCTCCTATCTCCTATTCCAGCAGTTTCACTAGTCTTATGACCTCTGTCACTTTATACATTCCATTCCAATCTCACCACTTTAAAATTTAATTGAAAGTGCTCTTCTGGCTCAAAAACTGGAGAGCACACATAGAAAACACTCTTAATAGCCACAAATGCAACAGGTTAATAGACTGACATCTGTTTTTTGGCCATTCATATCAGGGAAAATCATTAAAAACCACTAGTCAACTCACCAAATGCACATAAAAATATGCCCACTAGTGAGTCTTTAGGGAAACATGAAATAAAATAGAGATTTAGGCTAGAGGTCTGAAAGGAAGTATATATGAATAATTATTCTAAAACCGCAACAGGCACTAAAGCACAGAGATCAATGTTTACTTAAACAGACTTTAAGATACTTTGGACCATCAGCTGATTTTTCATTTTGAGAATATCCCCACACAAAAGTAAACTTACTTCCTCCATAACTGGTGATTCTCTGGATGGGAATACCAGCCTGAGCAAATGTAATCCATTAATTCAACAAATAGTTAAATGCCCACCAAATGTTCTGAAAGCACTCCAAAGTCACATACAGATGGTCCCCGGCTTACAATGGTTTGACTCAATGATCTTCTGACTTTAAGATGGTGCAAAAGAGATACGTGTTCGGTAGAAACCATACTTTGAGTACCCATACAACCATTCATTTTCAGTACAGTACAAAAAGTTACATGACACAGCCAACACTTCATTGTAACATAGGCTTTGTGTTAGATGATTTTGCCCAACTGTGGGCTAAGGTAAGTATTCTGAACACACTTAAGGTAGGCAAGACTAAGATATGATGTTTGATAGGTTAGGTGGACTAAATGCATTTTTGACTTACACTATTTTAAACTTGCAATGGGTTTATTGGGATATAACCCCATCAAAAGTCAAGAAGCATCTGTACATGTTTTTGTTTTTGTTTTGAGACAGGGTCTTGTTCTGTTGCCCAGGCTGGAGTACACTCGATGGTGTACTAAATGCTCACTGTGGCCTCAACCTCCCAGGCCCAAAGGATCCTCCCACCTTAGCCTCCCAAGTAGCTGGGACTACAGGTACACACCACCACACCCAGCTCATTTTTGTATTTTTTTGTAGATATGAGGTTTCACCATGTTACCCAGGCTGGTCTTGAATTCGTGGGCTCAAATAATCCACCTGACTTGGCCTCCCAAGATGCTGAGATTACAGTCACCACACCCGGTCATACATGTCTTTTAAAATTTTCTATGGGTTTGTATGATTTACAGCAGCTATGCTCTATTTGTTTTCTCAAGGGGAGATGCACCTTCACAACAAAAGTTTTCTTATGATAAATGTCCAGCCTTCAGTTTTTTTCAACATTTATTTGAGCCTGCTACCAAGAGATACTGTACTAGACGCTGTTAGAAATTTGAAGAAAATCCTTCTTTTTTTGTTTTTTGAGATAGGGTCTCACTCTAGTCATCCAGGCTGGAGTGCAGTGGTGCGACCTTGATTCACTGCAGCCTCGACCTCCTGGGCTCAAACAATCCCCTCACTTCAGCCTCCTTAGTAGCTGGGACCATAGGCATGTGCCACAACACCCAGCTAATTTTGTAATTTTTTGTAAAGATGAGGTTTCACCATGTTGCCCTGGCTGGTCTCGAACTCCTGAGCTCAAGTGATCCTCCCAATTCAGCCTCCCAAAGTGCTGGGATTACAGGCATGAGCCACCATGTCCAGCCTGAAGAGAACATTTCTGTCCTTAAAGAATTTGAGAGTTCAGAAATAAATCCACATATCTGTGGCCAAGTGATTTTTGACAAGGGTGCCAACTCTAACTGGTGGGGAAAGAACAGTCTCTTCAACAGATGTTATGGGGAAAAGTAGATTTTCATTCACAGGAGATTTAAGTTGAACCTCACCTATCTCACACCATATACAAAAGTTATCTCAATGATCTAAATATAAAAGCTAAAACCATAAAACTCTTAGAAGAAAACATAGAGGTAAATCCTCATGACCTTGGATTTGGCAATGGATTCTTAGATAGGACACCAAAAGGATAGCAGCAAAAGAACAAACAGATAAACTGGACTTCATCAAAAGTTAAAATTGACTGGGTGTGGTGGCTCACACCTGCAATCCCAGCAATTTGGGAGGCCAAAGTGGGAGGACTGCTTGAGCCTAGGAGTTCAAAACCAGCCTGGGCAACACAGGGAGACTCCATCTCTACAAAAAAATTTTAAAACTAGCCAGGCATGGTGGTGCATGCCTGTAGTCCCAGTTACTCGGGAGGCTGAGGTGGGAGGATCACTTAAGCCTGAAAGGTCAAGGCTGCAGGTGAGCTGTGATTGCACCACTGTACTCCACTCTTGGCAACAGAATAGACCCTGTCTCAAAAAAACAAAAACAAACTAAAATTTCTGTGCATCAAAGGACATTATCTAGAAAGTGAAAAGACAAGGATGAGAGAAAATATTTGGAAATCATATATCTGATAGATGTTTCATATTCTGAATACATAAAGAACTCTACTGCTCAAAAACACAAAAGACAACCCAATTTAAAAATGGGCAGAGGGGCTGGGCACAGTGGCTCACACCTGTAATCCCAGCAATTTGGGAGGCTGAGGTGGGTGGATCACCTGAGGTCAGGAGTTCAAGATCAGCCTGGCCAACATGGTGAAACTCCGTTTCTACTAAAAATACAAAAAATTAGCCAGGCGTGGTGGCAGGCACCTGTAATCCCAGCTAGCTACTCGGGAGGCTGAGGCAGGAGAATCACTTGAACCCGGGAGGCAGAGGTTGCAGTAAGCCAAGATCGTGCCATTGCACTCCAGCCTGGGCAACAAGAGCAAAACTCTGTCTCCAGGAGAAAAAAAAAAAGGCAAAGGACTTCAACAGACATTATTCTAAAGAAGACATACAAATAGTCAATAAGCATATGAAAAGATGCTAAACAACATTAATCACGAGAGAAATGCAAATCAAAACCACAACGAAATACAACTTCACATCTACTAGGATAGCTATACTAAAAATAAACAGAAAATAATGAGTGTTGGCAAGGATGTGGAAAAACTGGAATCCTTGTACGTTGCTAGTGGGACTGTAAAACGGTGAAGGTGTCATACAAAATGATATGACAGTTCCTCAAAACCTAAACAGAGAATTACTCTATGACCTAGCAATTCTGCTGCTAGGTATACACCCAAAAGTTTTGAAATCAGTCACTCAGACACCTGTATACTATTGTTCATTGTAGCATTTTCCAATAGCCAAAAGATGAAAACAACCCAAGTTGTCCGTCAATGTAAGAATAAATAAAATGTGGTATATACACTTGATTTTAGCCAAAAGGCTGAGAAGTGGTAAAATGCATACATATACAAAGGATATTCCTTTTTATTCTGCCAAAATAAGGAGTGATATTCTGACATATGTTATAACATGGATGAACTACGAAAATTTTATGCTAAGTGAAACAGCCAGACAAAAAATGACAAATATGATTCCACTTATATAAAATACTCAGAATAGGGACATTCATAGAAGCAGAAAGCAGATTAGATGTTCCCTGGGAAAAGGGGAAGGGATAAGGAGAAGTCTCAGTCTCTTTTGTGTTGCTATAAAGGAATACCCGAGGTTGCATAATTTATAAAGGAAAAAGGTTTATTTAGCTCACGATTCTCATGTCTGGAGAAGCTCAAGATTGGGCACCTGCATTTGGTGAGGGCCTCAAGTTGCTTCTATTCATGGCAGAAGGCAAAGGGGAGGTGGCAGTGTAGAGAGCACGTGACCAGAGAGAAAGCAAGGGTGGGGGAGCGGGGGAAGGTACAGGCTCTTTTTATCAAACAGCTATAGTAAGAACTGATAGAGCCACAACCCATTCACCTCCAAAGGAGGGCATTATTCATGTACTCATGAGGGATCCGTCCCCAAACACCTCCCATTAGGCCCCACTTCCCAATACTGCCACACGGGGGGGTCAAATTTCAACATGAGATTTGGTAAGGACAAATATCCAAACCATAGCAGGGAGTTATTGCTTAACGGTTACTGTGTTTCTGTTTAAGGTATTGAAAAGTTTGGCAAACAGTGACAATGATCGCACAACACTGCGAATGTACTTAATGCCCCTGAATTGTACACTAAAAAATTGTTAAAATGGCAAATCTACGTTATATATATTTTACCACTTCAAAAAGTTAATTATATAAAAAAGAATAGTATACTTTAAATGGGTGAATTACATGGTATGTGAGTTATAGTTCAGTAAAGTTGTTAATAAAAAAAAAAAGAAAGAAAGAAAAGCAGGTGTCCTAGCTGTAGTGTCTCTTGGGATGCAATTGCACCTGTCACCAAAAGAATCTGTCTTTGTCCCCAGTTTCCACTTCACTCAGAAATATCTGTCACATAGATCTCCAAGTTACAAATTCGATTTAATAAACACATGTCATACTCTAAGTTCATCCGGCATACCAACAGTTATTGGGTACTTATGTACCAGGCCCTGGGCAGGACACTAACCTCAGAGTGGGGGAGTCTGGAGAGACCAAGAGATGATTATAGCACAACAATGGGAGTGTCCTTATAAAGGGAAGCAGCATAGGACAGAATGGAAAGGGTCCTAGCTCTGCCAAAGAAGGCTTTGGTTTAAAACTCTGGAGAAAAGTGGCCAGGTGTGATGGCTCACACCTGTAATCCCAGCACTTTGGGAGGTCAGATCACTTGAGGTCAATAGTTCGAGACCAGCCTGGACAAAATGGTGAAATCCTGTCTCTGCAAAAACAGAAAAATTTGCCAGGCACGGTGGCGCACATCTGTAAATCCCAGCTACTCCGGAGGCTGAGGCACAAGAATCTCTTGAACCCGGGACGTGGAGGTTGCAGTGAGCCGAGATCGTGCCACTGCACTCCTCTTGAACCCGGGACGTGGAGGTTGCAGTGAGCTGAGATCGTGCCACTGCACTCCAGCCTGGGCGACAGAGGAAGACTGTTTGAAAAATAAAAAAATAAAACTTGGGAGCAATAAATTAATCCACTGTTGTTTTTAAACTCTTATGTATGTCCTTAATTTTCAAGATTCTATGACCAAACTGGAAAATGATAAATACAAAAAAATCCATCTATTTTTGCAAATATGTTATTAAAATGTAAATTAAAAAGATGAAAAATCATATTCCACTTATTTTCACTGATGGAGACGATGCCAAGCACTTGAAACTTCAAAGAAAGCTTTTGCAGTATCTCATACTTACCCATCAATCTTTTAATATCCCTTCCCTAGCAACCCAACACCTAAGTTTCAGAGCATGACTTAAACACCAACATGTTCATCTAATCCTACCTGAATTTTGCTTTAACTTAGGTTTATCCTTATTGGGGACTGAAATGATTTGTTCAAGATAAATCGAAGTCAGTTTAAAAATTACTCAGATGATAATAGTTACTAGGATGCTCATAGTTCCCTTTTCAACGAAAGCCCCAGGTACGACCAGCCAATAATGCAAGTCACACTTAAGTGTTGACATCTTCATACCCGGCCCGGCCCCGTATGAAGTGAGGGGGGTCTCCAGTAAAGTCAGTCAGGAAGCTCCTCGAGTCAAGTATTCCCAAATGCTACTTACTGGAGGTACAAAAATGAGAATAACTTTTCTGAAGTTATTCATTTCACAATCTATACCAGAAGCCTTGTGGTATGGATTGTAGATTATATCTTGTTTTAGAACGAATCTTGTGGGATTCATTCTACACAAATGATCATGCTCAAAATCCCAGATGCAAGGGTGCTCAGTTAATTACTTTTTGCAATAACTAAAAACTGAAAACCACTTGGGCGCTCACAATCAGGGAGAAACTACATTTAGTAAATCACATTCCATTCAAAGCCATGCCAGGAGTCAGGGACAGATGAGGCAGTCAACCTGGCACACAGGAATGTACAGTCTAGTGTGGCCAATAAAAAGGACGCAGAAAAACATTTAAAGATACAGGTAAATGCATGCGATGTATTATTAAGACAAAGAGGCCGAAGGTTGAGGCTGCAGCAGTGAACCGAGATCGCGCCACTGCATCATTCCAGCCTGGGCGACAGAGCAAGACCCCGTCTCAAAGGAGAGGGAGCGAGAGAGAGAGAGAGCGCGAGAGCGAGCCAGAGTGTTTCAGCACTTTATGATGCAAGTTCTGCAAAAATAAGCCCCGCTGATATTACAAGGAAAAACCGTCTGGAAGAAAATACATCTTCATGTTAACCCAGCTTGTCTCTGGGGAACACGGGCACGGCTGCTTTGCTTGCTTCCTTGTTGCTTTCTGTTCTTTTTTTCGACAGTGACAAATATTATATTTAGAGTTCGCGAACAGGCCGGAGGCGGGTGCGGCAGGTCGCGGGGCAGGGCCTGGCCAGGCAGGGACCGCCAGATAGGGACTCCCCCGCACCGCCCAGGTCTGGCCCCGCGCCCCGCCGCACCTCCACCTTTACCCGCGGTGAGCGGGAGCCGGGTCCCGCCCGAGGCCTGGGATCATCGGCGGGCCGGCTGGAAGCGTCCGGAACTCACCCAGCGCCTCACCCGCCTGGGTCTCACCGACTGCGCAGACACCTCCCGCCGCCGCCGCCGCCGCCCAGAGATGGCCGCCGCCGGGGCAGCAGGGCCGAGGGCGTGGGGATGCCAGGGGCTGCGCGCAGGGGCTTCCAGGGTGCGGAGCTGACGGGCCCGAGGCGTCCAGGCGGGCGCAGGCGCGACCCCGACCCCACCCGGGCTGCTGCCTCACCTGTGCGCTGTGGGCCTTGGGAGGCTCTGGGGTAGGTTTCACCAAACAACCGGTTGGTTCCGACTCGGCTACGTAGGCCGCGTGGCCTGGCTTCCCTCGCAGAGAAACAGGCGCAGCCAGCGCTGAGGCTGAAAGCTCTGCAGGCGCGAGTACCAAACGCGCCGACTGTTTGTCGCGCCTCAGGTCCCCTGGGGCGCCCAGCGCAGGAGGCCGCCCCTCCCGCCGCCACGGACCCAACCCCGGTCCTCTGCCTTAGCCGAAGGCCGCACCCTCTGCACACAGGCCTTCCTCAGCCCCAACCCAGGACATCACCAGGTCCCGCAGTGCGTCCAGTCTTCCCGCCAGCAAGTGTGGGTAGGAGCCGGCCGCTGGCCCCGCGCTGGGCACAACCTGGTGGGCTAAACCAGCCCTGTGCCTGCTCTGCAGCTATGGGGAAGGGAAACCCGGTCATGGCAGCTGTGGCATTCGCTCCTTAAAACCTCTTTATGGAGTCTCATTCCTTTTTTAAAGACCCAAACTACTTAAGGTGGGCATGAAGCCCCCATGTGTGATCTAGCCCCTGCCTGCTTGGCTTCATTTAGGTCCGTAAAGGATGCAAGTTTCTTCTCACCTAGGGCATCTGCAAATGCTCTTCCCTCTGCCTGAACACTCCTCACCTCTTCCCTGTTGTGAGTGTTCTTCATATATCATTTCTTAGGTTACACTATCCTGGCCCATGAGACTTTGCAGCAATGCTGGGTGTGGTGGCTCATACCTGTAATCATGGCATTTTGGGAGGCAGAGTGGCGGATCGCTTGAGTCCAGGAGTTCAAGACCAGCCCAGGCAACATGGTTAAAAAAAAAAGAAAGAAAGAAAAAGAAAAAGAGAGCTAGAGAATGAGAAAAAAGGAAAGAAAATAATTAGCAGCTCAGGCCTGTAATCCCAGCTACTTGGGACGCTGAGGTGGGATAATTGCTTGGGCCCCGAAGGGAGGTAGAGGCTGTAGTGAGCTGTGATTGCACCATTACACTCCAGCCTGGGCAACAGAGCGAGACCCTGTTTCATTAAAAAAACAAAAAAAAAAAAACAAAAAAAAAAACACCAACCGGGCTCAGTGGCTCACACCTGTAATCCCAGCACTTTGGCACTTTGTGAGGCTGAGGCAGGCATGGCCAAACTCCGTCTCTACTAAAAATACAAAAATTAGTGGGGTGTGGTGGTGCATGCCTGTAGTCCCAGCTACTTGGGAGACTGAGGCAGGAGAATTGCTTCAACCTGGGAGGTGGAGGTTGCAGTGAGCTGAGATTGCGCCACTGCACTACAGCCTGGGTGAAGAGCGAGACTGTCTCAAAAACAAACAAACAAACAAAAACAGCTGGACACGGGGGCTCACACCTGTAATCCCAGCACTCTGGGAGGCCAGGGTGTGCGGATTGCCTGAGGTCAGGAGTTTGAGACCAGCCTGGCCAATGTAGTAAAACCCTATCTCTACTAAAAATACAAAAATTAGTCGGGCATGGTGGCATGCTTCTGTAATCCCAGCTACTCAGGAGGCTGAGGCAGGAGAATCACTTGACCTCAGGAGGCAGAGGTTGCAGTGAGCTGAGATCACCTCACTGTACTGCAGCCTGAGCCACAGAGTGATACTTCATCTCAAAAACAAAAACAAAAAAACACAAAGATTGCAGCACCAGAGATTCTTCTTCCTAGTCCCTTTCAGGGTGTGCAATAATTTGTGTAATTTTTGTTGAATGTGTAACTTAACAGTAGACTGAGATCCATGAAGGCAGAGACCATGGCCGCTTAGCTCTCATTCTTGTATGTCTCACGTCTGCACCGTGCAGGCCCATATTAGCTCTGGTAAATATTTATTAAATGAATGAATGAATGAAGAGCAGGCCTGGGTAGTGTCTTAGGTGGCCTTGATTTTCAATTTAAGGAGGAGACAGTACTGCCTACAGAGAGTGAGAAAAGTTGTTGAGTGGGCCATGTGAGGAGCAGTGAGTGGTCCCTGTGGAGAGTAGGCCCAGTCATAGAATAGAGACAAGTGAAGGGATTTTGGAGGGTTTTGAGGGCCCAGCATATTTGGGGGCTGCTAGTTTGAATGCTGATATCTCCCTGAAATTCATATGTTGAAACCTAACCCCCAACACATTCAGATTAAAAGGATGAGTCCTTTGTGGGGCAAATTAGTGCCCTTGTGAAAGAGGCTTGAGGGAGCCTGTTTGACCTTTCTGCCGTGTGAGGATGCACTGAGAAGGCACCGTGTTTGAAGCAGAGAACAAGCCCTCAGCAGACTATGACTCTGCTGGAGCCTTGATCTTGGATGTCCCAGCCTCCAAACTGTGAGCAATACAATTCTGCTGTTTATAAATTACCCAGTCTAAGTTGTTTTTTTTGTTTGTTTGTTTTTTTGTTTTTTTTTTGAGACAAGGTTTTACTCCAGGCTGGAGTGTAGTGGCATGATCACAGCTCACTACAGCCATGATCCATATCCTGGGCTCAAGCGATCCCACTACCTCAGCCTCTCAAGGAGCTGGGACTATAGGTGCATGTCACCACGCCTGGCTAATATTTTAAAATTTTTTTTATAGAGACAGGGTCCTACTATGTTGCCCAGGCTGGTCTCAAATTCCTGGGCTCAAGCAATTCTCCCACCTCGGCCTCTCAAAGTGCTGGCATGAGCCACCACACCCAGCCTTTCAAGTATTTTGTTACAGCATTTTGTTACAGCAGCCAAAATTGACTTAAGATAGGGACATCTAGGCCCTGTTGTGTAACTTCTTTCTGCATCTTTATGTTAATATAAAGAAGGACTGTTTCATCTTTGGGGTTTGTAGGATAGGTGCAGTTTCTAGGTGCTAAGCAAGTATGTGAGAGAAAGTAGTTAAGAGACAGTAGGAAACAACCTACTGATGAGGTTAACCTGTCTGCCAAGTGATAAAGACTGATTACTAAGCAAATTATGATACAAGGATTCTACTTAGCACTGCTTTTTTGTTTGCTACCCTGTACTGAGGGCTCCCTGAAGACAAAGACTTCATATTTGTATTTTCTTCTACAGCAGTGTTTTTGTCTTTTTTTTTTTTGAGACAGAGTTTCGTTCTGTCACCCAGGCTGGAGTGCAGTGGCATGATCATAACTCGCTGCAGCCTCAAACTTCTGGCCTCAAGCAATCCTCCTGCCTCAGCCCAAGTTGCTGGGATTATAGACATGAACCACCAACCCCAGCTGCTGCAGCAGTGTTTTGAACAGAGAATTTGCAATAAATGGTTGTTGAAATAATGAATTGGGGGGAAAGGTAAAAGGCTCCAGAGTGGAAATTCCCAGAGATGAGAAACAGCTAGCTGATTTCTTCTAGTCTTTATTTCTTCTGAGAAACAATCCTGAGTTGCTGGGCTAGAACCAGGAAACCCTGGTTAGGGAGCAGCTCAAAGACATTATTGAATGAAGGATATTTTCTTTAAAACTTGAAGAATCTGGATATCTTTTACAAGACCAATAAGGTATAATTTATAAAATGCTTGTTATGTGACTTATATGCCATTGCCTGTAGTTCTCACAACAGTTCAATGATTCTATTTACCTCCTTTTACAAAAAGGCCCAAAGCCCAAAGCCCTTCAGAAGTTGCAGGGCCAAGATGGGGAGACAGGCCTGTGGGATTGGAAAAGTTTATGTTAACGGAGCCTGTTATTAGAAAAGTATTGATTGTGCTTGAAGAAAAATCCAGGCCTACTCTTAGAGGCCTTGGGAACCCCTCTGCCCAGGGATTTCAGAGGACAGCAGAGTCTGGCCTGCCCATGAGATACACCCAACTCTGCCCAGAGTAGGGAAGGCAGTCCCCAATTCCTCCATTGGCTTGTTCTGTGCCACTGTTTCCTCTCTGGGCATAGTTTCTGGGGTACCTGGCAATGAGGAACACACCAGTTTGGGCTGCATTTTCCACCTACCTATCCTACAGGCCCAGGACATCTGAGGTAGTATATTAGTTCATTTTCATGCTGCTGATAAAGACATAACAAAACTGGGAACAAAAAGAGGTTTAATTGCACTTACAGTTCCATGTGGCTGGGGAGGCCTCAGATTCATGATGGGAGGTGAAAGGGCACTTTACATGGTGGCAGCAAGAGAAAATGAGGAAGAAGCAAAAGCAGAAACCCCTGATAAACCCATCAGATCTTGTGCGACTTATTCACTATCATGAGAACAGCATGGGAAAGACCAATCTCCATGATTCAGTTACCTCCCGCTAGGTCCCTCGCATAACATGTCAAAATTCTGGGAGATAAAATTCAGTAGAAATTTGAACAGGGACACAGCCAAACCATCTCATTCCACCCCTGGCCCCTCCAAATCTTATGTCCTCACATTTCACAATCAATTATGCCTTCCCAACAGTTCCCCAAAGTCTTAACTAATTTCAGCATTAACCCAAAAGTCCAGTCCAAAGTCTCATCTGAGACAAGGCAAGTCCCTTCCACCTATGAGCCTGTAAACTCAAAAACAAGCAGCCAAGCAGGGTGGCTCATGCCTGTAATCCCAGCAGTTTGGGAGGCCAAGGGGGTGGATCACCCAAGGTCAGGAGTTCAAGACCAGCCTGACCAACATGGTGAAACCCCGTCTCTACGAAAAATACAAAAATTAGCTGGGCATGATAGTGGGCACCTGTAACCCCAGCTACTTGGGAGGCTGAGGCGGGAGTATTGCTTGAGCCTGGAAGGCGGAGGTTGTTTTGGGTAATTTCTCCCATTTGGAACGGCTGTATTTACCCAATAACTGTACCCCCATCATTGTATCTAGGAAGTAACTAGCTTACTTTTGATTTATTGATTGATTTATTTTTGTGTGTGTGTATGTGTGTGTGTGTGTGAGATGGAGTCTCGCCCTGTCACCCAGGCTGGAGTGCAATGGCACGATCTCAGCTCACTGTAACTTCCACCTCCTGTGTTCAAGCGATTCTCCTGCCTCAGCCTCCAGAGTAGCTGGGGCTACAGGCGCCCACCACCATGCCTGGCTGATTTTTGTATTTTTAGTAGAGACAGAGTTTCGCCATGTTGGCCAGGCTGGTCTTGAACTCCTGACCTCAGGTGACCCACCTGCCTCGGCCTCCCAAAGTGATGGGATCACTGGTGTGAGCCACTGCGCCTGGCCTGGGCAGTCAAATTTTAAAGTTCCAAAATGATTTCCTTTGACTCCAGGTCTCACATCCAGGTCAGGCCGATGCAAAAGGTGGATTCCCATGGTCTTGGGTCGCTCTACCCCTGTGGCTTTGCAGGGTATGGCCTACCTCCCAGCTGCTTTCATGGCTGGCATTGAGTGTCTGTGGCTTTTCTAGGCTCACAGTGCAAGCTGTCAATGAATCTACTATTCTGGGGTCTGGAAGACAGTGGCCCTTTTCTCACAGCTCCACTAGGCAGTGCCCCAGTAGGAACTCTGTGTGGGAGCTCCCATCCCACATTTCCCTTCTGCACGACCCTAGCAGAGGTTCTCCATGAAGGCCCCGCCCCTGCACAAACTTTTGCCTGGGCATCCAGGTATTTCCATACATCTTTTGAAATCTAGGCAGAGGTTCCCAAACCTCAATGCTTGACTTTGGTGCACCCGCAGGTGCAACACCACATGGGAGCTGTGAAGGCTTGGGGCTTCTGCCCTCTGAAGCCACAGCCCGAGCTGTATGTCGGCCCCTTTCAGCCATGGCTGGAGCAGCTGGGACACAGTGTACCAAGTCCCTAGGCTGCACACAATGTGGGGACCCTGGGCCCAGCCCATGAAACCACTTTTTCCTCCTGGTCCTCTGGGCCTGTGATGGGAGGGACTGTCATGAAGGTCTCTGACATGGCCTGGAGACATTTTCCCCATGGTCTTGGGGATTAACATTAGGCTCCTTGCTACTTACACAAATTTCTGCAGCTGGCTTGAATTTCTCCTCAGAAAATGGGCTTTTCTTTTCTGCTGCGTCACCAGGCTGCAAATTTTCTGAACTTTCATGCTCTGTTTCCCTTTTAAAACAGAATGCTTTTAACAGCACCCAAGTCACATTTTGAATGCTTTGCTGCTTAGAAATTTCTCCTGCCAGATACCCTAAATCATCTCTCTCAAGTTCAAAGTTCCACAAATTTCTAGGGCAGGGGCAAAATGCCACCAGTCTCTTTGCTAAAACATAACAAGAATCACCTTTGCTCCAGTTCCCAACAAGTTTCTCATCTCCATCTGAGACCACCTCAGTGTGGCCCTTATTGTTCATATCACTATCAGCATTTTTGTTGAAGCCATTCAACAAATTTCTGGGAGGTTCCAAACTTTCCCACATTTTCCTATCTTCTTCTGAGCCCTCCAAACTGTTCCATCCTCTGCCTGTTACCCAGTTCCAAAGTCGCTTCCCCATTTTCAGGTATCTTTTCAGCAACACCCCACTCTACTGGTACCAATTTACTGTATTAGTTCATTTTCATGCTGCTGATAAAGACATACCGAAACTGGGAACAAAAAGAGGTTTAATTGAACTTACAGTTCCACATGGCAGGGGAGGCCTCCAAATTATGGGGGGAGGCAAAAGGAACTTCTTACATGGCAACAGCAAGAGAAAATGAGGAAGAAGCAAAAGCAGAAACCCCTGATAAATCCATCAGATCTCGTGAGACTTATTCACTATTATGAGAATAGCACAGCAAAGACTGGTCTCCATGATTCAATTACCTCACCCTAGGTCCCTCCCACAACATGTGGAAATTCTGGGAGATACATTTCAGTTGAGATTTGAATGGAGACACAGCCAAACCATATCAGGTAGGAATAGTAACTTGTTACCTGACAGGCAGGACTGTTATAGAGAGAAACAAAGTCTGAACAGAACATAGTCTAAGGTATTGAACTTGAATATAAAATATACTTGTTCAGGCTGATCCTGCTTTTGAAGGTGATCTCACTTTCACATTGTTAGCTTGTTTCCCAGGAAGTACCTAGATGCTGTTCTGACTTCATAAACTGCCTATCAGCAACTGCCCCTTAGACACCACTGATTTATTTTAAGAGAGCAGCTAAAAACACTTTCATTCACAATAGTCCCTGTTTTCATTGGGCCTCCTTTTGAAAAGGAAATTGTTAATAGATCAACTGATTTTCTTTCTTTCTTTGTTTCTCTCTCTCCCTTTCTCCCAACCTCCTTCTTCTCTTCTTCTTTTTCTTTCTTCTACTTCCTTTCTTCTTCCCGTCTCCTTCTTTTTCTTTCTTCTACTTCCTTTCTTTTTCCCGTCTCCTTCTTTTTCTTTTCCTCCTACCCCTCCTCCTCCTGCTCCTTCCTCCTTCTCCTTCTTCTCCTCCTCTTTTCTTTCTTCTTCTTCCTTTCTTCCTCTTCTTCACAGGCTATATTGCTCAGGCTAGTCTTGAATTCCTGGGCTCAAGCAATCCTTCTGCCTCTGCCTCCCGAGTAGTGGGACTGTAGGCATGCACCACCTCCCTTAGCTTGGTTGATTTTCCAAGCTTACTTTTTAAACAGCATAGAGACCAAAATAAATAGGAAAAGTTAATCTGATATCTACAAATTTAACATTTTCCATGTGCCCTTCCAGCATTGGTCTAGCATGACTATTGGCTATGTGTTCAAGGAAGAGGCATTAGCACTTCAGAAACAAGCCCAGGACCCAGGATTCTGGCTGCTGCGCCCGCCTTAGAGGGTTGTGTGTCAGAACCAGTGCTAGTAACCAGTCTCCCAGTGCTGGCCAGGCTGCCACTGCTTAGGCACTTCCCTCTCAGCACAAGGAGGCTGTGGCTGTCTCTACAAAAATACAGAAAGGGAACAAGCAGCCAAGCAAGGTGATTGTGTAGAACTTCAGACCAGAAAAGCTTGGACAATTTCAGGAGAAAATAGGTACTGATCTGAATTATCTGGAGACTGGAATTTACAGTACAGCCTTAATTAGAGAAGAGAGACAAAGGAAGGCAGTACAGACACATGTTCCAATTGGTCAAGACCTTTTTTTTTGGAGACAGAGTCTCATTCTATCACCCAGGCTGCAGTGCAGTGTGGTGTGATCTCAGCTCACTGCAACCTCTGCCTCCCAGTTTCAAGTGATTCTCCTGTCTCAGCCTCCCAAGTAGCTGGGATTACAGGCATGCACCACCACACTAGGCTAATTTTTATATTTTTGGTAAAAATGAGGTTTCACCATGTTGGCCAGGCTGGTCTTGAACTCCTGACCTCAAGTGATCTGCCTGCCTTGGCCTCCCAGTGTTCTGGGATTACAGACGTGAGCCACTACACTCAGTCTGGTCAAGACTTTTAACATTTTTTATCTTGTTTGAGAAATTTTACAGCTATAGAAAAATACAGAGAATAATACACATATTCCTGCCTCCCAGAATTGACCATCATTAAATATTGATTTAGTAGTAAAATTTTAATAGAAGAAAATCTCAGTACTGTTACTCTTTTCTCCTTCCAAAAGGCCAACATTCCCTTGAGTTTGGTGTGTAAACTGTGTTAGACCTCCTAGTAAAAAACAGCCTTCATTAGCTGTTAAAACAGATCTTTTAATCTGTGTGTTCCTTCCAAGTCCACAGTCTATAATTTTATATACATGAATAAGTGTTCTTGGGCATGATATTCTCCTGCTTTTAAAAATTATTTAAATGAGTTGGACACAGGGGCTCATGCCTGTAATCCCGGTGCTTTGGGGGGCTGAGGTGGGAGGACTACTTGAGGCCAGGAGTTTGAGACCAGTCTGGGCAACACAGCAAGACCATGTCTCTGAAAGAAATATATAGCTTTAAATGGTACCATGAATGGCAACTGGGAATTTGTTTGTCAGTAAGAGAGGATTATAGGGAGCTTATCCTTTGGAATTCATGTCACTTATTTACTCAGTACTTATTGGCCATCTGTTATATGGCAGGTGCTGTGGCAGGGAATACAACAGTGAACAACACTGATCATTTCTCCCACTCATGACACTTACATTCTAGTGGAGGAGGCAGTCACAAAAATATGTGCAAATAGATGGTGGTAGCCATTCTTCAAGATGGGCCCCAGGGATTCCCACTTCATGGTATTCATCTGCTTGTGTAGTCCTCTCACATTTTACCAGGGTTGGTCTATGTGACCAATAGCATATGGCAGAAGTAGTGATATGTAACTTCTGATATTAGGTTATAAAAAAGACTGCAGTTTCTGTTTTAGTTGCTCACATGCTGTCCTAGGCTGTGCTCTGTGGGAAGCTGCCATGTTATGAGGACACTAAGGCAGCCTGGGGAAAGGCCCACTTGAGGAGGAATGAACTGAGGTTTGCCAATAACCGCATGAGCGAGTTTGAATGTGAATCCTTTAACCCCACCTGAACCTTGAGATGACAGTAGCCCTGACCAAAAGGTTAACCGTAACCCCATGAAAGATCTTGTCCAGACCATGCAGCTAGGCCCTACTGTATTTCTGACCCACAGAAACGTTGTGATGCTAAATCTTTATTTTAAGCTGCTATGTTTTAGGGTAATTTTTATGTACCAATAGATAACTAATACACAGATATTAGCAATAATGACATTAGCAATAACTAATACACAGCAAATAATTGCAAATTGCAATAAATGCATATACCAATCTGATGGTAAAGCAGATGTCCATCACAAGAAGTGGTATGGTCAAGTGGTTGATGACATAGGCTTTGGAGCCTGAATGCTAGGTTCGGATCCCGGCTTTGCCATATACTAGTGTGTGACCTTGGCAAGTCATTTAAGAATTTTTTGGGCTTCTATTTCCTAACTTGCTCATTTGTAAAACAGATAATAACAGTACCTATATTAAGGTTATTGTGAAGATTCAACAAGTTAGAAAATGAAAGTGCTTAGCACAGAGCCTAGCACATTTTAAGTGCCCAATTAACGTTAACTATTGTTATTCTGTATAGATTATTGAGCATTTGTCATTAATATATTTGTCTGAGCTGTTTGCGTATTGTCCTTCACATTGGAAAATGACTGCCAAAGGTGAATGCCCTGAATAAATTTGACTCAGATTTAACAATGTAGTTCAAAGCTGTGTTTAGCACCTACTGTGCTGCAGGATGAAGTTTAGTAAGACATGGTTCATGCTCCCAGACATTCAAATTCTTGTGGAAAAGGCAGAAACAAATGTATTCATGTAATAAAGGACTCTAAGTCTAAAAAACTTACGAGTTGAAGAATCTTTGAGAATTCATCATGAAATACCATTTACATATGATATACTCATGTTTTTCTAGGGAGAAATATGACAGTTCTATACCCAGAAGAAAATTCAAGAATCAGTTTAGAAGTTGAGAAATTAGGCCAGGCGCAGTGGCTCATGCCTGTAATCCCAGCACTTTGGCAGGCCGAGGCAGGTGGATCACGAGGTCAGGAGATCGAGACCATCTTGGCTAACACGGTGAAACCCCTAAAAATACACACACACACACAAAATTGGCCGGGCATGGTGGCGGGTGCCTGAGTCCCAGCTACTCCGCAGGCTGAGGCAGGAGAATGGTGTGAACCGAGGGGCGGAGCTTGCAGTGAGCCATGATCACGCCACTGCACTCCAGCCTGGGCGAGAGCGAGACTCCCGTCTCAAAAAAAAAAAAAAAAAAAAGTTGAGAAATTAAAAGATGTGTTTTAACTGCTAATGAAGGTTATAATTTATACTAGGAAGTCATAAGTACAGAGGAAAGCAGAAAGCTGAAATGAAGACATGCTTGACTTTCAGCTTAAGTGTCACTTCGTCAGAGAGGCCTCCTCCATAGCCCCTCTTCTGTTCTTTCATATCACTTATTATATTAATAATATATACTTAATTGCATTTGTTTCATATTTTCTCCCCAATTAGACTATAAGATCCACGAGGGCAGGAATCACATCTGGGCTTACTATTGTAAACCACCCCACATATAAATCTGACTCAGCATCTAGTTCAATCCCTGGTACATAACCAGTGTTTAACAATTTTGTTTTTTGTTTTTTTTTTTTGAGATGGAGTTTCACTCTTGTTGCCCAGACTGGAGTGCAATGGCGCAATCTCAGCTCACTGCAACCTCCGCCTCCCAGGTTCAAGTGATTCTCCTGTCTCAGCCTCCTGAGTAGCTGGGATTATAGGCATGTGCTACCACATCCGGCTTATTTTGTAGTTTTAGTAGAGATGGGGTTTCTCCATGTTGGCTAGGCTGGTCTCGAACTCCTGACCTCTGGTGATCCATCCACCTCGGCCTCCCAAAGTGCTGGGATTACAGGTGTGAGCCACCGTGCCTGGCCAACAAATTTTTATTAATGAATGAATGTTAAATGAATGTTTAGAATTATTAGAATTCTATTGGGTGGATGAGGCCCATAGAAAACTCTTGAGACCAATGTAGCAAGATTCTCAGTGAAAGACTAAATTTGTGTACAGGATGTTTTCCTTCTCTAGCAAAGAGAGGTGTTGGAAAGGCTTTCATGATCCATAAGAAGGGAATTGTTTTGGAGGGCAGTGCTATAGCACCTCTTCCCCTCCATTCACCACATAAAAAATTCAGTTAGAAAATAGAGAGGAATCAGCCTTCTTGTGCTTTGAAGATTGTGAAAGACACTGGTGATCATCCATCTAGCATCCATTTTCCTCTTCTCCTTTACAGGTCTCCACCTTGCAACTCATGTGACTCAAAGAGCACTGACACCATTGCCAATTCCAATTGTCATAGCTCCCTTTCACTTCTGGAACCCAGGCTTAAGCTGTCTGTACATTTCCCAGGCAGTTACTGGTAAAGAGGAAGAGTGTGTGCCTGTGTCACCTAATTGGCTCAAAAAACCAGAAGGAAAGGTTTTGGATGAAAAAGAAAGCATGTGGTCCTGATTTCTCCAGGTAGGCATCTGGAAAATCACGTTAGTATGAATTTGAAGTCTACCCTTTTTTTTTTTTTTTTTTACAACAGAGCAGAGACTAATGGCAACTGCGTCCTTGTTAACTTGCTGAGCCACTGAATTAAAGTCTCCCTTGCCTCTGGGCTTTCTGTTATGCGAGATAAGCAACTTCCTCATTTTTTAGGAAGACAATTTAACTCAGATTTCATATCACGTGCATCCAAAATAATCATAACTGACCTAAAGATGTTTGGCCTCTACAGTTAGGGCAGCCATGCTCAGAAGAGTATGCAAGGGTACCCTATTGTCTTGGAAAAGGGACGCACTGAGACTACCTGCGATTTGAGAACTGAAAATGCAAATCTGCTAACCATCGTTAGAGTGAATATCCAGGTAGAGAAAGCACGGTGGGTGGGCGTAGGTTGTGGTAGGGACATGTTTGTATGGGGCAAACACAGAGATTAAACTTAAGTGTAGTCCCAGCTGCCTGGAAGAAGGCTAAGAAGGGTCTGAAAGTATTGAGCTCCAAGAGCCCTTGGACCTCCTGATGAGAGACTGTTGGCTGATGCCCTTGATGGGACATCCCTGTTGGCTACTGTGGGATCTACATCTACACAGACCTACATCATTTGACTGATTTGAAAAGACAGGTTGTCAACAGCGACACCATGTGGCTATAAGATACAATCACAATGGTGGACATTTACAGCCTGAGGTAGGGCCCGACGCTTCGTCGAGATGTGGAAAATACTGAATGGAAAGATGAAATGTCATCAACAAACATTTATTGGGGTCCTCCAAATGTCAGCTGCTACAGTGGTCAGCCAGGTCTGGAACATCGAGAACATGCTGACCCGTACCCCAGCAAGAGCTCGTAGTCGCGGCGGGGTAGGGGGCAAGAGAGAGGGCAGTCGCTGGTGGCCAGGTAACCCAGGCTTCACTTTCACCCACGGCCACAAGTATGTCTGACATCTTCCAGGCAAATAAGGCTCCATGTAAGTGACAGGGTACCTAAGGAGAGCGATGGAAGCGCCAGCTTGCCCACAACTAGCACGTCGCACCGACGCTTGCGTTTGCGGTAAGCCCCGCCCCCAGTAGCTGAGCGAACCGGAGGGCGCGGGACGGACCCAGCTTCCGGGTGAGGCTGGAGAGAATCTTTTGAGGGCATTCGCAGGCTAAAGAGGGGCTGGTCCTCGACGCGCTCGGGCTCGATTGGCCGCCCTTCTCCGGCAGCAGTAACGGTCGCGGAGGCGGGGCCTGATGTAGTAATCCCAGCCTAGCCGGGCCGGGCTGGCTGCTGGTGGGAGGCGGTGACTGAGGAAGGTGAGTGGCGCTCGGGGCTCTCAGAGGCGTCGTCGTGAGCCCCTTCTCGGAGCACCCCGGACTTGACCTCACCTGGGCCTACAAGTGGTCAGACTGACCCTTGTCAGGGAGGAGCCGCCTGGGATAGGGTCGCGCCAATTAAAAATCCCTGAGTAAGGGTTTGGGGATCGGACAACCCTGCGTGCAGTCCCAGCTCCCCAGGCTTTGTGTTCTTTGGCTTCTCCTTTAATGTCTGAGCGCCTCGGATTCCTTATTTGTATACTAAAGCTGGTAATTCTCGCCTTACAAGGTGGTTGTGAGGGTTAAATGAGGCAGTAAGAGTAAAGCTTAGAGTCACACCGGGCACAGGTTCGATTTAAGCTGTAGGTAATTACTCCATCCCCCAAAATCGACCCGGACTGAAGCGCCCGTTTTGTGTCAAACAACCGCGAAGGTTGTTTGGGGAATGAGGACTCGGAGCAGAAGGGTGCTGTTAGGCGAACAGCACAGACAAGTATCTCTTTCTCCGGTTTATTAACCTCATTTCGGATTCAGGAGACCTCTGACTTTATACAGGGCCTAATAGGAGTTTTTCAAGGTGAAAAATGTCGGAAGGCTAAGACACCTGTAACAGAGAGACCTGAGTTTCCTTTTTTACTGCCACTGTTTTTCAATCAGTGTTTCAATCACTGTTAATATTAAACAGGCCGGGCGCGGTGGCTCACACCTGTAATCTCAGCACTTTGGGAGGCCGAGGTGAGCGGATCACCTGAGGTCAGGAGTTCGAGACCACCCTGGCCAACATGGTGAAACCACCACGTCTCTACTAAAAATACAAAAATTAGCTGGGCGTGGTGGTGCGCGCCTGTAATCCAGCAACTCGGGAGGCTGAGGCAGGAGAATCGCTTGAACTCGGGAGGCGGAGGTTGCTGGGAGCTGAGATCGCGCCACTGCACTCCAGCCTGGAGAGCGAGGTTCTGTATAAAAATATATGTATATGTATGTATGTATGTATATTAAACACTGTGCAGGCATTATCCATATTGGTTTCAAGCCTCTACAATGAGTTTTGTACTTTAAATATTGCCAAGTAGACTCTGGCCTCCCCTAACCCTGCCTTTTGGGGAATAGGTGGCTGACTTGGAGTTTTCCCTACAGCTTTTGCTTCAAAGCAAGGTTCTGCCCCTTCATGTCACCTCTCCCGAGACAGAATGATTTGGTTGAGATGACATTCCATTTTAACTCTCTTTCCTATTTGGGGTAGGTTCAGCTCTTTCTTAGGAACATTAAACAGCAGGTTGCCATATTTTCAGAATAGAGCTTTTGCATTTAATAAGGAATAGAGACTTCGAAAGGGTTACATGTTCATTTATTGCAGTAATTTGAAGTATATGCTTTTGAAGACGCTTACAGATTTTGGTGTGATTCAGTTGAGAAGGAACAGTTGCTGGCCATGGTTTATTGTCAGCTCCCCTCCCCGACCCCAAATGGTGAAAAGATAATTAAATTTTAAGGTATGGAGCATGTTACAAGGGACTTCAGACCTATAAAGGGCAATTTGGCTGAAACGCTCGGGAAACCTAGAAAGTGTCAGAAGATACAATTATGTTTTTGCTTTTCTATGCCTGGCTTACTATGTCATGTACAAGACAACTCCTACCCCCACCATCTTATTTTAAGTGTATTATGACACTAATTAAAGCTGTAGCTTCTGTTTTGGCCCTAGAAAGCATTTGGTCTCTTCCTGTGACTTTAAAAGTTCCAGACCTTTGTCCTGGAAGTTGGGACAGCCTGTAGTGGGGAAAAGGCTACTGCAAACTATTGGCCTGTTAATTTCATAGAATGGACCTCTGAAAAGGAGGGTTTGGTCACAGGTGCAAATGAGGAGTAGTTTTGTTCCTGTGTTTGCTTTTGTGATCAGTTGTAGTTTGTCTGAGGATGCTTCATTTTAGTATCCTTGCAAATGAGAATATCCTACCTGTGGAGCCAGAAGTCAGAACTGATGATAGATGATGATAGATTTGGATACGCAGCTAAATGTCTTAACAAGGTAGGGAGAGGAAAGATAAGGGGAGAGAAGAGAAGGGAAGAGGTGTATGGTGGTGAGCTGGGAAGGGCATTAGCAGTTATTTCAGTTGTGCCTGGTTTATCTGTGATTACCAGTACCGTGGATGCCTGCTCTGGGAGTAACACAAGACCATTCTTAGTAGGAGGTTGAACATTTCAAGATTTTCTTCTTTTTATCTTTTTGAAACCTAGATGAAGATCCAGTCTCAGACATGAGACTCGTTGGGTGATCATTTCATTGCGATCAACCTGAATGACCAGGTGTAAAGTGCAAGAGTAGTATGCTATGACTGAGGTATGTCTAATGTAACGGATGACTCCAGATGTTGGGAGACCACGGAAAAGTATGTAATTTATTGAGTACTATACTAGGTTCATCACATATATTTCCTTTTGACTTCCTGATAATCCTATCAGGTAGATATTTTACAACTTAGCAAAGAAGCTGAAGCTCAGAGAGGTTAAGTACCTACTTAAGATAACACAGAAAGCTAATCACCAACTCTAATCACTGTCTCCATCCTGCTGTGTGCCAGGCAATGCTTTATGTTCTTTCTATATTAACTCTCCTAATCTTTAACTTGTCAGCTGAATACTTTTATTATCCTCATTTTATGATGAGGAAATTGAAGCACACAGAGATTAGTAGTGTACTCTCTTGGCTGTGTGGCAGAATCCATGATTTGAACCCAGGCAGTCTGGCTACAGAGCTCTACAGGTTGAGTATGCCTTATCTGCAATGCTTGGAACTATGTTTTGGACTTTTGGATTAAAAAAAAAATTGGAATATTTGTATATACATGAGTTATCTTGTTTAGAGTTGGGTAACTCTAAACACAAAATTCATTTATTGTTTCATGTACGCCTTATACACATAGCCTGAAGCTAATTTTATACGTTTTTAATAGTTTTATGCATGAAACGAAGTTTTGACTGTGACCTGTTACATAAGGTCAGGTGTGGAATTTTCTACTTGTGGCGTCAAGTTGGTGCTCAAAAAGTTTTGGATTTTGGAGCATTTTGGGTTTCAAATATTCATATTAGGAATGTTCAACCTGTACCAGCTTTCTTTTGATTAGCATTTCCTTTACTTTGCTGTTTTTGTTATTTAACAAAATATTTTTATTGTAAAATGAAATTTTTATTATAAATCACATACCAAATGTATAGCTTAATAAATTATTACAAGACCATACCATTCAGCTATGCCAGATCCCCTCTGTTACTCTATCCCAGTCAAAACTCCTGTGTTCCCATTTAGTCACCATTCTTCTGGGTTTTATAGTTTTGTAGTAATCACTTCTCTGTGTTTTGTGGGGTTTTTTTTGAGATGGAGTCTCACTCTGTTGTCCAGGTTGGAGTGCAGTGGCGCAGTCTCAGCTCTCTGCAACCTCCATCTTCTGGGTTCAAGTGATTCTCCTGCCTCAGCCTCCTAAGTAGCTGGGATTACAGGTACACACCACGAGGACCGGCTATTTTTTCGTGTGTGTATTTTTAGTAGAAACAGGGTATCATCATGTTGGCCAAGCTGCACCATGAGCCTGGCCTCCTAGTTTTTGATAGCTTCCTTGTTATACAATATATTGAACAATTCCTATCGCAGATATAAAATCAGCCATTTCTTTAAAATGCCCTGGTTTCTTTTAGAGGGAAATGATACAGTCTGAATGCTAAAGATCCTGAGTTAGTCACTGTTTCAGGTGTTTCGGTAGACAGAGCTAGGATACCTATATATATCTATAGACATACATGTTAAAAGATACCTAATGTGTTCTGCTGCCAGTCTTCAGATTGAGACTACAGAGCTTTTATTTAACAACTTCTCTATCACAACTGTAATTCTTTTTTTCCATACTGAGAATCATGATTCTCAAGAATATAGGAGATAATAGAATATTCCGTATTTACTCATTATTCTGTATTATACATATGACCGTATCAGAACTATATTTCTAAAATCATCATCAGTATGATTACTGAAAACATTAAACCTTTTTTTTTTGCTTATGTTCTTCCCATTTTTTCTTCTCTAACAGTTTTGCTCTATCTGCATTGTCAGAGTATATAGCCATTTCATGTTCTGCTTTTTCCCTCTTAGCCTATTAGTTCTATTCATATATTTAATGTATACAACCAGTGTTTATGCTGAGGTTTCTGTAGGCATTTTGGCTACCTGATGCTAATACATTGTTTAGATTCCTCAGGAAGGAATATTGTCTGAGTTCTTATATATTGATAAAAGTTTGTTCTTTTTGTACTTGAAAGTCAATTTTGCAGATATAAAGTCTTTGGCTCACACTTCTTTTCCTTGAATTTCTTAAATACATTACTCCTTTTTCTTCTTGAATAAAGTATTGGTATCAAAGTCAGATTATTATCTAATTTTTCTTCTTCTTATAAGTCATGTGGGGTTTTCTTTTTTTTGTAGATGACCAAATAATTTATTTTGTTTTTTTTCTTTTTGAGATACAGTCTTACTCTATCACCCTGGCTGTAGTGCAGTAGTATGAACTTGGCTCACTGCAGCCTCCACCTCCTGGGTTCAAGCAGTCCTCCCACCTCAGCCTCCTGAGTAGCTAGGACTACAGATGTTTGCTGCCACGCCCAGCTAATTTTTTTTTTTTTTTTTTTGAGAGACAGAGTTTTGCCATGTTGCCCAGGCTGGTCATGAACCCAGGCTCAAGTGATCCACCTGCCTCAGCCTCCCA
>NW_012118043.1:8226411-8228255 GCF_000951035.1 Colobus angolensis palliatus
AAAAAAAAAAAAAAAAACAACTCATTTTTCCTGCTAAATTACCTTCATGTCTTTGGTGAAAATTAGTTGTCCATATATGTATGAGTCTGTTTCTGGACTCTATTTTGTTTCATTAATCTGTTTTTCTACCTTGATATCAATGCTATATTGTCTTGATTACTGTAGCTTTATAAACCTTGAAATAATGTAGTATTAGTCCTTCAACTTTGTTCTTCTTTTTCATTCATTCATTTATTAATTTAGAGATAGGGTCTTACTTTGTCACCCAGCCTAGTGTGCAGTGGCACAATCATAGCTCACTGATTAAACTCCTGGGTTCAAGTTGTCTTCCCACCTCAGCCATGTAAGTAGCTAGGACTACAGGTTCATGCCACAATGCCTGGCTAATCTTTATTTTTTTGTAGAGATGGGGTCTTGCTGTATTTCCCAGTCTGGTCTTGAACTCCTGGACCTCAAACCATCCTCCTGCCTCAGCCTCCCAAAGTGCTGGGATTACAGGCATGAGCCACTATGCCTAGCCACATTTTTTTCTTTTTCATTAAAGTCTGGTAATAATATTAGAATGTATCACTGTGTCAGTTGTTTTCAGTCAGTATTCTCAGGTACTTGATATTTTCTTTACATTTGTAGTTTCAAATCTTTTTTTAAATTTCAGGAAAACTTTATTTTTAAAACAGCTTTATTGAGATATATTTAATATACAACAAGCTGCACATATGTAGTATAAAATATAAGTTTTGACATACATATACACCTATGAAACCATCACCCCAATCCGGATTATCAGTATATCCATCATTCCCCCAAACTCCCTTGTTCTCATTAGTAGTCTCTGTGTCTAGCCTCCAATTCTCTCAGCAACCACTGATCTGCTTTCTATCACCACAGGTTGGTTTTCATTTTCTATAATTTTATATAAATGGAATGTTGTAGTATGTACTATTTTATGGCTGACTTTCAGCATAATTATTTTGACGTTTATCCATGTTGCACATATTCTTTTTTATTGCTGAAGGGTATTACATCCAATGGATATACCACAGTTTGTCTGTTCACCTGCTGCTGGACATTTGAGTTGTTTCCAGTTTCTGGCTATTATAGTGTAGAGTCTTTGCATGGACATAATGCTTTCATTTCTCTTGGGTGAATTCTAGGAATTGCATGGCTGGGTCTTATGGTAAGTGCTTAACCTTTTAAGAAATAGCCAAAGTGATTTACAAAGTGGTTGTACTAGTTTAAATTCCCATCAGCAGTATATGAGAGTTCTAGTTCCCTCACATCCTTGAAACACTTGGTATAGTCATTCTTAGCCATTCTAATATGTGTAGTGGTGTCACATCGTGTGTTTTAATGTGCATTTCCCTCCTGACTAACAATGTTTAGCATCTTTTTGTGTGCCTACTTGCCATCTGTATATCTTCTTTTGTGAAATGTCTATTGAAATTTTTTGACCATTTTTAAGTTCCATTGTTTACTTTTTGTTGATGTTAACTTCCTTACTGAGTTTTGAGAGTTCCTTATATATTCTGGATATGAACCTTTTCTGATTCCTGATTATTTTCTCTGAGTATGTGGTTTCTTTTTTCATTCTCAGAATGGTACCTTTTAAAGAGCAGACATTATTTTTATGAAGCCCCATTTGTTCTTGAATTGTATCATGCTTTTGGTGTCATATCATAGACATGTTTGCCTAACTCAAGGTCATACAGTTTTTCTGTGTTTTTCTAGACATGTTGTGATTTTAAGTTTTAGATTTATGTCATTCATTTTAATTTTTGGTATATGGTGTGAGATATGGCTGAAAGCCCTTTTTCTTTCTTTCTTTCTTTTTTTTTTTTTTTTTT
>NW_012118043.1:8232581-8246605 GCF_000951035.1 Colobus angolensis palliatus
AAAAAAAAAAAAAAAAAAAAAAAAAAAGTCTTTTGCAGCTCTGTATGAATTTTAAAATCAGGAAAGTTTCCTGAATTATAGTTTTTTTTAATTGGTTCTGTTGTTTTAGTTTTCTTTTTCAATTACCACTATTATGTGTATGTTTGAGCTTCTTTGCCTATCTTTGTCATTTTCATATTTCTTCATTTCTTTTTAATTTTTAAAATTGTTTTCCTTTTAATCTCTATTTCTCTTAAGGCATTGTCTGTAGTCTTTACTCATTCATTTTCCTTCTTTAATCTTCATTTCAGAAATAGTTTTTAAAAGTTACTAATTTCTAGATTCTATCAACTCATTTCCAAGTTTTTCTTATTTCTAATTATGTTGTTCATGTATTACAGAGTTATCCATGTATTTTAGTTTGTTTTAATATAGAGGTTATAGTTACTATCTTTTTTGTGAGCATGTCTTTCTAGTACATTTTTCTTTTCTGTAGAGATATTATTCTCTTTTTTAATATGAACTTTTACAATTTAAAAGTTTTTTAATTTCATGGGTGCATAGATGTGTATATTTATGGGTTACATGGGATATTTTGATACAGGCATATAATATATAGTAATCATATCAGGGTAAATGAGGTATCTGCCATCTTAAGCATTTATCCTTTGTGTTATAAACAATCTAATTATTGTCTTTTAGGTACTTAAAAGTATGCAATTATATTATTATTGAATATAGTCAACCCATTGTACTAGCAAATACTAGATCTTATTCTATTTTTTTGTACCCATTGACCATCCACTCTTCCTCTCAGCCCACCTGTTACTCTTCCCTGCCTTTGTAACCATTCTTATAGTCTCTGTCTCCATGAGTTCAATTGTTTGGATTTTTGGATCCCACAAATAAATGAGAACATGCGATGTTTGTCTTTCTGTGCCTGACTTATTTCACTTAACATAATGACTTCCAGTTACATCCATGTTGTTGCAAATGACAGGATCTCATTCTTTTTTTTATGGCTGAGTAGTACTCCATTATGTATATGTACCAGATTTTTTCTTTTTTTTTTTTTTTTTTTTGTTTGAGACGGAGTCTCACTCTTGTCACCCAGGCTGGAGTGCAGTGGCTGGATCTCCGCTCACTGCAAGCTCCGCCTCCCGGGTTTACGCCATTCTCCTGCTTCAGCCTCCCCAGTGGCTGGGACTACAGGCACCGGCCACCTCGCCCGGCTAGTTTTTTGTATTTTTTTAGTAGAGACGGGGTTTCACCGTGTTAGCCAGGATGGTCTCGATCTCCTGACCTCGTGATCCGCCCGTCTCGGCCTCCCAAAGTGCTGGGATTACAGGCTTGAGCCACCGCGCCCGGCCAGATTTTCTTTGTCCATTTGTCTGTGGACGGACGCTTGGGTTGCTTCCAAATCTTGGCTTTTGTGAATAATGTTCCAGTAAACATGAGAGTGCAGATATCTCTTTAATATGCTGATTTCCTACCAAAAATATAAAAAATTGGCCGGGTGTGGTGGCATGTGCCTGTAATCTCAGCTACTCAGGAGGCTGAGGCAAGAGAATCGCTTGAACCCAGGAGGCGGAGGTTGCACTGAGCCGAGATTGTGCCACTGCACTCCAGCCTGGGCGACAGAGTGAGACTCAAAAAAAAAAAAAAGTTGTCTGAGATCCTTATACATCCTGGTTATTAACACTTGTCAGAAGGTTAGTTTACAAATATTTTCTCCCATTCTGTGGGTCGTCTCTTCACTCTGTTGTTTCCTTTGCTGTGCAGAAGCTTTTCAACTCAATGTGATCCCACTTGTCTATTTTTGCTTTGGTTGCCTGTGCTTGTGGTCTATTACTCAAGAAATCTTTGCCCAATCCAATGTCCTGGAGAGTTTCCTCCATTTTTTTGTAGTACTTTCATAGTTTGAGGGCTTAGATTTAAGTCTTGATTCATTTTTATTTGATTTTTGTATATGGTGAGAGATAGGGGTCTAGTTCCATTCTTCTGTTTTGTATATGGTGAGAGATAGGGGTCTAGTTCCATTCTTCTGCATATCCATATCCAGTTTCCCAGCACCATTCATTGCAGAGACTTTCCTTTCCCCAGTGTATGTTCTTGGCACCTTTGTCAGTAATGAGTTCACTGTCAGTATGTGGATTTGTTTCTGGGTTTTCTGTTCTGTTCTGTTGGTCTCTGTCTGTTTTTGTGGCCGTAGTATGCTGTTTTGGTTAATGTAACTCTGTAATATAATTTGAAATCAGTTGATGTGATTCCTCCAGTTTTATTCTTTTTGCTCAGGATAGCTTTGGCTATTCTGGGTCTTTTGTGGTTCCATATAAATTTTAGGATTATTTTGTCTATTTCTGTGAAAAATGTTATTGGTATTTTGCTAGGCATTTGCATTGAATCAGTAGATTGCTTTGAGTAGTGTAGATATTTTAACAATATTGATTGTTTCAATCTATGAACATGGAATATCTTTTCATTTTTTGTGGCCTCTTCAACTTCTGTCATCAGTATTTTATAATTTTCATTGTAGAGATGTTTTACTTCATTGGTTCAGTTAATTCCTAGGTGTTTAATTTTCTTTGTGGCTGTTGTAAATGGGATTACTGTTTTGATTTCTTTTTCAGATTGTCATTGTTATTTTGTAGAAATGCTACTGATTTTTGTAAGCTGATTTTGTATCTTGCAGCTTTACTGAATTTATCAGTTCAAGTAGCTTTTTGGTGGAGTCTTCAGGTTTTTCCAAATATAAGATCATACCGCCTGCAGACAAGGGTAATTTGACTTATTTCAAATTTTGATGCCCTTTTTCCCCTTTCTCTTGTCTAACTGCTAGCTAGAGCAATTCCAGTCCTTTTTCATCTCTAACTAGAGCAATTCCAGTCCTAGCTAGAGCAATTCCAGTCCAGTCCTTTTTTATCTCTGATTTTGTTTGAATGTTTTTTCCTTCATTAGTCTGGCTAAAGGTTTGTCAATTTTTTATCCTTGTTCTGTTCCAGATCTTAGAGGAAAGGCTTTCAGTTTTTCCCAATTCAGTATAATACTGCCTGTGGGTCTGTCATATATGGCTTTTATTATGTGGAGGTATGTTCCTTTTATATTCAGTTTTCTTAAGTTATTGTTTTTGTTTTTTTTTTAAATCATGAAGGGATGTTGAATTTTATCGAGTGCTTTTTCAGCGTCAATTGAAATGATCATATGGTTTTTGTCTTTCATTCTGTTGATATGATGTATTACATTGATTGATTTGCATATGTTGAATCATCCTTGCAATTCCTGGGATAAATCCCACTTAGTCATGGTGAATGATCTTTTTAATGTGTTGTTGAATTTGGTTTGCTAGTATTTTGTTGAGGATTTTTGCATCAATATTAATCAGGGATATTGGCCTGTAGGTTTTTTTTTTTCCTCTCTCTTTTTTTGATATGTCTTTGTCTAGTTTTGGTATCAGGGTAATAGTGGCCTGAGAGAATGAGTTTGGATGTATTCCCTCCTCTTCCATTCTTCAGAATAGTTTGAGTAGGGTTGGTATTAGTTCTTTAAATGTTTGGTAGCATTCAGCAGTGAAGCCATCAAGTCCCAGGCTTTTCTTTGCTGGAGGACTTTTTATTATAGCTTCAATGTTGTTATTGTTACTGATCTGTTCAGGTTTTGGATTCTTTGTGGTTCAATGTTAGTAGGTTGTATGTGTCTAGGAATTTATCCATTTCTTCTAGATTTTCTAGTTTATTGGCATATAGTTGCTCCTAGTAGGCTCTAATGATCCTTTGTATCTCTGCAATATTGATTGTAATGTCTCCTTTGTCATCTCTGATTTTATTTGAGTCTTTTCTCTGTTTTCTTCATTAGTCTGCCTAAGAGTTTGGCAGTTTTCTACATCTTTTCAAAAAACCAACTTTTTTGTTTCATTGTCCTTATGTCTTGTTTTATTTGTTTCAATTTCATTTATTTTTGATGTAATCTTTATTATTTTTTCTACTTTCAGTTTGGTTTGCTCTTGCTTTTCTAGTTCTTTAAGATGCATTATTAGGTTGTTTATTTGAAGTTTTTCTTTTTCATATAGGCACTTACAGCTATAAATTTCTCTCAGTACTGTTTTCACTCTATCCCATAGGTTTTGGTATGTTCTGTTTCCATTATCATTTGTTTCAAGAAATTTTTCAGTTTCCTTCTTAATCTCTTCATTGACCCACTGATGATTTAGGAGCCTATTGATTAATTTCCGTATGTTTGAATAGTTTCCCAAATTCCTCTTGTTACTGATTTCTAGTTTTATTCCACTGTGGTCAGAGAAGATACTTTATGTTATTCCAGTTTGTTTTTAATGTTTTAACACTTGTTTTGTGGCCTAACCTATGGTCCATACTTGAGAATGATCCATGTACTGAGGAAAAGAATGTGTATTCTTCAGCCATTGGATGAAGCATCTGTAAATATCTATTAGGTCCATTTGTTCTATAGTGCAAATTAAGTCAGATGATTCTTTGTTGATTTTATGTCTGGATGATCTGTCTGATGAAACTATAGTGTTGAAGTCTTCAACTATTATTGTATTGGGATTTATCTCTCTCGAGCTCTGGTAATATTTGCTTTATATATCTGGGTACTCCAGTGTTGGGTGTATAATATTTACAGTTGTTACATACTCTTGCTGAATTGGCCTGTTTATGATTATGTAATGACCTTGTTTGTCTCTTCTTACAGTTTTTGTCTTAAAATTGCTTTTGTCTGATGTAAGAGTAGCTACTCCTGCTATACTGGATTCCATTGGCATGTAATATCCTTTTCCATTTCTCAATTTTCAGTCTATATGTGTCTTTATAGGTGAAGTATATTTCAGTTCGGCCACTCTAGTGTCTTGATTGTAGAGTTTAGTCCATTTAAGTTCAATGTTATTGACAAATAGGGACTTACTACTGTCATTTTGTTGTTTTCTGGTTGTTTTGTGGTCTTTTTCCTTCTTTCCTACCTTCCTTTAGTGAAGGTGATTTTTCTCAGGTGGTATGTTTTAATTTCTTGCTTCTTATTTTTTGTGTATCCATTGTATGTTTTTGGATGTAAGGTCACCATGAGGCTTGAAAATAGTATCTTATAATCCATCATTTTACTTATTTATTTATTTTTATTTTTTTGAGATGGGGTCTAGTTCTGTCACCCAAGCTGGAATGCAGTGGCATGATTATGGCTCACTGAAACCTCCGTCTTCTGGGTTCAAGTGATTCTCCTGCCCCAGCCTCTCAAGTAGCTGGTACTACAGGCACACGCCACCATGCCCAGATAATTTTTGTATTTTTAGTAGAGTTGGGGTTTCACTATGTTGGCCAGGCTGGTCTTGAACTTGACCTTGTGATCTGCCCACCTCAGTCTCCCAAAGTGCTGGGATTAAAGGCCACCGTGCCCAGCTCATTATTTTATTTTTTATTTTTTATTTTTTTGAGATGGAGTCTCGCTCTGTCATCCAGACTGGAGTGCAGTGGCGCTATCTTGGCTCACTGCAACCTCCACCTCCTGAGTTCAAGCAATTCTCCTGCCTCAGCCTCCCGAGTAGCTGCGACTGTGGGCATGTGTCACCATGCCTGGCTAAGTTTTGTATTTTTAGTGGAGACGGGGTTTTGCCATGTTGGCCAGGGTGGTCTCGAACTCCTTACCTCAGGTGATCTACCCATCTCGGCCTCCAAAAGTGCTGAGATTACAGGCGTGAGCCACCGCACCTGGCCTATTCCATTATTTTAAACAACACTGATTGCATAAACAAACTAACAAACAGGCAAAAGGAAAACTAATAAAAACTCTACACTTTAACTTCGCCTCCCTGCATTTTAACTTACTGTTGTTTCTCTTTATGTCTTATTGTACTGTGTCTTGAAAAGTTGTTGTAGTTCCTTTTATTGTTTTATATTTTTATCTTTCTACTCAAGATCTGAGTAGTTTACACACAATTACAATATTATAATATTCTGTTTTTCTTTTTTTTTTTTTTTTTTAGATGAAGTCTCGCTCTGTCACTCAGGCTGGATTGCAGTGGCACGATCTCGGCTCACTGCAACCTCCGCCTCCCGGGTTCAATCTGTTCTCTGCCTCAGCCTCCCGAGTAGCTGGGATTACAGGCACCCACCACCAAGCCTGGCTAATTTTTTTGTAGTTTTAGTAGAGACAGGGTTTCACCACATTGGCCAGGCTGGTCTTGAACTCCTGACCTCATGATCCACCCACCTCGGCGTCCCAAAGTGCTGAGATTACAGGCGTGAGCCACCATGCCCGGCCTCTGTGTATGTTTTATTACCAGTGAGTTTTGTACCTTCAAATAATTTCTGCTCATTAACTTCCTTTTCTTTCGGATTAAAAAAATTCCCTTTAGCGTTTCTTGTAGGACAGGTCTGGTGTTGATGAAATTCCTCAGCTTTTGTTTGTCTGGTAACAAACTTATTGCTTCTAGGGTAAAAATTTTTTTTTGCGTCAGCATTTTAAATATGTCATGCCACTCGTGGCCTATACAGTTTACACTGAGATGTCTTCTGCCAGATGTATTGGAGCTCCATTGTATATTATTTGTTTCTTTTCTCTTGCTGCTTATAGAATTCTTTTTTTTCCTTGACCTTGGGAGTTTATTAAATGCCTTGAGGTAGTCTCCTTGGGTTAAATCGGCTTGGTTTTCTGCAATTGTTTTGTACTTGAATATTGATATCTTTCTCTAGGTTTAGGAAGTTCTCTGTTATCCCTTTGAATAAACTTTCCTTCTTTTCTTTTTCTTTTTCTTTTTTTTTTTTTTTGAGACAGAGTTTCACTCTTGTCACCCTGACTGGAGTGCAATGGCGCGATCTCAGGTCACTGCAACCTTTACCACCTGGGTTCAGGTGATTCTCGTGCCTCAGTCTCCCGCATACCTGGGATTACAGGCGTGCGCCACCACACCTGGCTAATTTTGTATTTTTAGTAGAGACAGGGTTTCACCACGTTGGCCAGGCTGGTCTCGAACTCCTGACTGCAGGTGATCCATCCGCCTTCGCCTCCCAAAGTGCTGGGATTACAGGCGTGAGCTACTGCGCCCAGCCTGAATAAACTTTCTACCCCTATATCTCTCTACTTCCTCTTTAAGGCCAATAACTCTTAGATTTGCCCTTTTGAAGCTATTGTCTAGATCTTATAGGCATGATTCATTCTTTTTTCTTTTCTTTTCTTTTTTGAAATGGAGTCTCGTTCTGTCACCCAGGCTGGAGTGCATTGGCGGGATCTTGGCTCACTGACCTCCACCCCCCGGGTTCAAGTGATTCTGCCTCAGCCTCCCGAGTAGCTGGGATTACTGGCACATGCCACCATGCCCAGCTAATTTTTGTATTTTTAGTAGAGATGGAGTTTCACCATATTGGTCAGCCTGGTCTCGAACTCCTGACCTTAGGTGATCCACCCTCCTCGGCCTCCCGAAGTGTTGGGATTATAGGCATGAGCCACCGTGCCCGGCCTCTTTTTTATTCTTTGTTTCTCTTGTCTCCTCTGACCATGTATTTTCAAATAGCCTGTGTTCAGGCTCACTGATTCTTCTGCTTGATCAATTATGCTATGAAGACCCTCTGATGTATTCTTCATTATGTCAGTTGCATTTTTCACACTCAGAATTTCTGCTTGAGTTTAAAAAATTATTTCAGTTTCTTTGTTAAATTTGTCTAGTAGGATCCTGAATTCCTTCTCTGTGTCATCTTGAATTTCTTTGAGTTTCTTCAAAACAGCTATTTTGAATTCTGTCTGAAAGGTCACATATCTCTGTCTGTCTGGGATTGGTCCCTGGTGTCTTATTTAGTTTGTTTGGTGAGGTCATGTTCTCCTGGATGGTCTTGATACTTGTGGATGTTCATTGGTGTCTGGGCATTGAAGAATTAGGTATGTATTATAGTCTTTGTAGTCTGTGCTTGTTTGTACCCATCCTTCTTGGGAAAACTTTCCAGAGACTTGAGTGCTGTGATCTGAGTTTTTGGTCACTGTAGCTATATCTGAGTTAGGGGATACCCCAAGCTCAGTAATGCTGTGGTTCTTGCAGACTTATAAAGTTACACACCTTGCTGGTCTTGGACGAGATCTGGAAGAATTCTGTGGATTACCAGGCAGAGACTCTTGTCTTCCCTTGCTTTCTCTGAAACAAATGGAGTCTTTCTGTGCTGAGCTGCCTGGAACTGGGGGAGGGGTGACACAGGCATCCCTGTGGCCAGCCCCACTAGGACTGTACTCAGTCTGACCAGGGCCTGGAATCAGAATCCTTAGAAGCCTACCTCGTGCTTTGTTTTACTGAGGCTGTGCTGGCGCCACAACCATGAGAAAAGGTTATTCCCATTTTTCCCTCCCCTTTCTCCAGGCAGAGAAGTCTCCACTTGTCTGCTGCCACCACAGGCCCATGGGGAGTATGCCAGGATACTGCCTGTGCTCACTTAAGGCCCAAGGCTCTTTAGTCAGCTGGTGAATGCTAGCAGACCTGGGACTCATTTTTCAGGGCAGTGGCTTCTCCTTTGGTCCAGAGTGGGGTCCAGAGAAGCTAAGAGCCAAAGCCTGGAATTGAGAACCCCGAGAGCTTTCTTAGTGCTCTTCCCCACTTTGACCAAGCTGGTATTTAAGCTCAGGAAAGTCTTCTTTACTCTTCCGTCCACTTTTCTTAAGCAGAAGGGGGTCTGTCCTCATAGCCAACACAGCTGTGAATGTGCTGGATCACACCTGAAGCCAGCATGTCTGAGTCTCACCCAGTGCCCATGGCATATACCACCTGGTTCCTGCTGCTGATTATTCAGGGCCCAAGGGCTCTTTAATCAGCACATGATGAATCCTGCCAGGGCTGGGTGCTTCTCTTCAAGGCAGTGGGCTCCTTTCTGGCCAAGGATGTGTCTAGAAATGTTGTTTGGGAGCTAGGGTCTGGAATGGGGGCCTCATAACTCTGCCCAGTGCCCTATTCTACTGTGGCTGAGCTGGTATCCAGGTTGCAAGACAAAGTTCTCTTTACTCTTCCCTCTTGTCTCCTCAAGCGGAAGGAAAGGTTTACTTTTGGAACTGCAAGCTGCACTGCCTGGGGTTGGGGGAGGGGTGATGCAAGCGCTCCTTTAGTTGCCCTGGCTGTTGTCTCACTGGGTCACATGCCCCTCAAGAGCACTAGCTCTGAGCCCAGCATAGCACTAGGACTTTCCTTGGAGTTGCAGTTCTTGTGGCCTAGATAGCATTTCGAGTTTATTTAGGACCCCAGAGCCCTTTAACTCAGGTTGGTGAGGCTTGCTGAAACTCAAGTTCTGACTACTAGGATGCGTGATTCCCCTCTGGCTAGGACTGGTCTAAATGATCCCTCCAGTGGATGCCAGTTGAGTTCTTCCTGGTGGTGTTGGTACTGCCTTTCAAAATGCAAAGTTCCACAGTCATTGCACTTTACTTTCCCTGAGTGCACAGATTCTCTGTCTGCGCCCCATGGCTGGCCGTTACTGGGGGATTGGGGGAGAATGGTATTGGCAATTTATAAATGTCTTTCTTACCCTCTTTGGTGCCTCTTTCAGCCACATGAAGTTAAAACCAGTTACTGTGATTGCGCACCTGATTTTTGGTTCTTATGAAGGTGGTTTTTGGAAAGATAGTTCTTAAATTTGGTGTTCCTATTGGGAAGACAATCGGTGGAGGCTTCTGTTTGGTCATCTTGCTCTGCCTTCAATATTAACTTTTGATGGAGTTAGACCTCAGTGCTTTTCTTTGCTCACTTTTATGTAAAATTAGTTTTTCGAACTTTTATAATGGTTGAGAGTTCAGGAAAGCTTTTCTAACATCTTAGACTTATATTATTTTTGTGTAGTGTTTGAAAATATGGCAGTTTGTTTTCTGAGACTTCCTGCTTCTATTATCTTCCCTATTTTGGTGTGAATCTTCCCTTCTTTCTTATCCCTATGTTGCTCAATTTTGATTCTATTCCCAGAAGTTTCTTCTCATCACGGGTTCTGTCATGGAACTGTAACATGTCCATTTTGAGTTTTCACAGGGTTCCAGCATCTTCTGTTTTTCTTCTGGGAAAGGGTAAAACCCCTTCTGGTTTAACCTCCTGTTGCATGTTAGTGCCATAGTGAATATTAGTGATACCAGTGAATTTGGGAGTTCTCTCATTCTCATAGCCATCAGGTACTGCCTGTAGCTGTTTTTGATTCCTGCACAGATGCTGGTACCATGCAGCTTTTATGGCTGTTAGTGGTTTGCCCTCCTCCACTTATATTTTACTGTTTGTGAGAATAACTTTTCACCAGCTTTTGATATAAATACAGTTAGCTCTCTATATCTGCCCGTTTTGTATCCACAGATTCAACTGACTGCAGATTGAAACCTGCAGATAAGGAAGACCAACTGTACTACACCATTTAATAGAAGGAACTTGAGCATCCATGGATTTTGGTACTTGCAGGTGGTTCTGAAACCAATCCCCAATGTATAGGGAAGACCCGCCGTATTGCTTTTGGGTTTTTAACTTTGCTCTCTAGTTGCTTCTGTTTTAATGTGGGATGCAGAGATGAAAAAACTGTGCTGTGGCCATGCCATCTTCCCAGAATTGTTTCTTTATTCTCTTTTAACTGCTTTAATGTTTTTATTTTAAATGGCTTTTTAGTATTTTAGATGTCTTTTTTCCCTTCAAGAGCATATAGTTTGATTTTGAAAAATCTAGTTTGACAGTCTTTCTCTTAACTGGAGCCATTCATGATTAATGTAATTACTGATGTGGATTTAAATCTACCATATTGTCAAGTACCATGTGCTTTTCTCTCTGTTTTATCTCTTCTCTGCTTATGTTTCTCTTCTTTTGGGTTTATTTTTATTTTTATTTATTTTTTATTTTTTCCGAGGCAGAGTCTCTCTCTGTTGCCCAGGCTGGAGTGCGGTGGCACGATCTCGTCTCACTGCAACTTCTATCTCCCAGGTTCAAGTGATTCTCCCATCTCAGCCTCCCAAGTAGCTGGGATTACAGGCGTGAGCCACCACACTCGTCTAATTTTTTCTATTTTTAGTAAAGATGGGGTTTCACCATGTTGGCCAGGCTAGTCTTGATCTCCTGACCTCGTGATCTGCCCACCTTGGCCTCCCAAAGTGCTGGGATTACAGGTACGAGCCACTGCACCCGGTCCTTGGGTTTATTTATGCATGTATTTATTATACTTTAAGTTCTAGGGTACATGTGCACAGCGTGCAGGTTTGTTACATATGTATACATGTGCCATGTTGGTGTGCTGCACTCATTAACTCATAACCATTTACATTAGGTATTTCTCCTAATGCTATCCCTCCCTCATCCCCCCACCCCATGACAGGCCCCAGTGTGTGATGTTCCCCACCCTGTGCCTAAGTGTTCTCATTGTTCAATTCCCACCTATGAGTGAGAACATGTGGTGTTTGGTTTTCTATCCTTGCGATAGTTTGCTCAGAATGATGGTTTCCAGCTTCATCCATGTCCCTACAAAGGACATGAAGTCATTCTTTTTTATGGCTGCATAGTGTTCCATGGTGTATATGTGCCACATTTTCTTAATCCAGTCTATCATTGATGGATATTTGGGTTGATTCCAAGACTTTGCTATTGTGAATAGTGCTGCAATAAACATACCTGTGCATGTGTCTTTATAGTAGCATGATTTCAGTAATGGGATGGCTGGGTCAAATGGTATTTCTAGTTCTAGATCCTTGAGGAACCGCCCACTGTCTTCCACAATGGTTGAACTAGTTTACAGTCCTACCAACAGTGTAAAAGCTTTCTATTTCTTCACATCCTCTCCAGCACCTGGTTGTTTCCTGACTTTTTAATGACCACCATTCTAACTGGTGTGAGATGGTATCTCATTGTGGTTTTGATTTGCATTTCTCTGGTGACCAGTGATGATGAGCATTTTTTCATGTGTCTGTTGGGTGCATAAATGTCTTCTTTTGAAAAGTGTCTGTTCATATCCTTTACCCATTTTTTGATGGGTTTGATTTTTTCTTGTAAATTTATTTAAGTTCTTTGTAGATTCTGGATATTAGCCCTTTGTCAGATGGTTAGATTGCAAAAATTTTCTCCCATTCTATAGGTTGCCTGTTCACTCTGATGGTAGTGTGTTTGGAATTGGTGGGTTCTTGGTCTCACTGACTTCAAGAATGAAGCCGTGGACCCTCGCGGTGAGTGTTAACAGTTCTTAAAGACGGTGTGTCTGGAGTTTGTTCCTTCAGATGTTCAGATGTGTCTGAAGTTTTTTCCTTCTGGTGGGTTCGTGATCTCACTGATTTCAGGCGTGAAGCTGCAGAACTTCGTGGTGAGTGTTACAGCTCATAAAGGCGGTGTGTCTGGAGTTGTTCGTCCTTCCTGGTGGGTTCGTGGTCTTGCTGGCTTTAGGAGTGAAGCTGCAGACCTTTGCAGTGAGTGTTACAGCTCATAAAGGTGGCGTGGACCCAAAGACTGAGCAGCAGCAAGAGTCATTGTAAAGAGCAAAAGAACAAAACTTCCACAGCATGGAAGGGGACCTGAGCGGGTTGCCACTGCTGACTTGTGCAGCCTGCTTTTATTCTCTTATTTGACCCCACCCACGTCCTGCTGATTGGTCCATTTTACAGATATTTGATTGGCCCATTTTACAGAGAGCTGATTGGTCTGTTTTGACAGGGTGATGATTGGTACGTTTACAAACCTTGAGCTAGACACAGTGCTGATTGGTGCATTTACAATCCTTTAACTGGACACAAAGTGCTGATTGGTGTGTTTACAATCCTTTAGCTAGACACAAAAGTTCTCCAAGTCCCCACCAGATTAGCTAGACACAGAGCACTGATTGGTGCATTTACAATCCTTTAGCTAGACATAAAAGTTCTCCAAGTCCCCACCAGATGAGCTAGATACAGAGTGCCCCTTGGTGCATCCACAAACCCCAGGCTAGAGGCAGAGTGCTGATTGTTGCATTTACAATCCTGTAGCTAGACATAAAAGTTCTCCAAGTACCCACCCTGCCGCGCCTCAGGAGCTCAGCTGGCTTTGCTTAGTGCTGGCACTCCTCAGCCCTTGGGCGGTCGATGGGACAAGGCGCCACAGAGCAGGGGGCGGCGCCGTTTGGGAGGCTCGGGCTGTGTGGGAACCCACGGGGGAGGGGGCTCGGGCATGGCAGGCTGCAGGTCCTGATCCCTGCCCCACGGGGAGGTGGCTGAGGCCTGGCGAGAATGGCGTGGGTGGGCCAGCAGTGCTGGGGGACCTGGTGCACCCTCCATAGCTGCTGGCCTGGGTGGTAAGCCCCTCATTGCCTGGGGCCAGGGGCGCCAGCCAGCCGCTCTGAGCAAGGGGCCGCAGAGCCTGCACCCACCCGGAACTCGCGCGGGCTTGCACAGCCCTGTTTCCCTCCCGCGCCTCTCCCTCCACACATACCTGCAAACAGGGAGCCGGATCCGGCCTCAGCCAGCCTAAAGAGGGGCTTCCCCAGCTCAGTGGCAGGATGAAGGGCTCCTCAAGCACTGCCAGAGTGGAGGCTGAGGCTGAGGAAGCGCCGAGAGTGAGGGCTGCTAGCACGTTGTCCCCTCTCAGTAGTTTCTTCTGCTGTGCAGAAGCTCTTTAGTTTAATTGAATCCCATTTGTCTATTTTGGCTTTTGTTGCCATTGCTTTTGGTGTTTTAGTCATGAAGTCCTTGCCCATGCCTATGTTCTGAATGGTATCGCCTAGGTTTTCTTGTAGGGTTTTTATGGTTTTAGGTCTAACATTTAAATCTTTAATCCTTCTTGAATTAATTATTGTACAAGGTGTAAGGAAGGGATCCCAGTTTCAGCTTTTTACATATGGCTAGCCAGTTTTCCCAGCAGCATTTGTAAATAGGAAATCCTTTCCCTATTTCTTGTTTTTGTCAGGTTTGTCGAAGATCAGATAGTTGTAGATGTATGGTGTTATTTCTGAGGGCTCTGTTCTGTTCCATTGGTCTATATTTCTGTTTTGGTACCAGTACCATGCTGGTTTGGTTACTGTAGCATTGTAGTATAGTTTGAAGTCAGGTAGCCTGATGCCTCTAGCTTTGTTCTTTTTGCTTAGGATTGTCTTGGCTAT
>NW_012118043.1:8252595-8252957 GCF_000951035.1 Colobus angolensis palliatus
AATTTGATTGCACTGTGGTCTGAGAGACAGTTTGTTGTGATTTCTGTTCTTTTACATTTGCTGAGGAGTGCTTTACTTCCAACTATGTGGTCAATGTTTGAATAAGTGTGATGTGGTGCTGAGAAGAATGTATATTCTGTTGATTTGGGGTGGAGAGTTCTGTAGATGTCTATTAGGTCTGTTTGGTGCAGAGCTGAGTTCAAGTCCTGGATATCCTTGTTAACTTTCTGTCTCGTTGATCTGTCTAATATTGACATTGGGATGTTAAAGTCTCCCATTATTATTGTGTGGGAGTCTAAGTCTCCTTGTAGGTCTCTAAGGACTTGCTTTATGAATCTGGGTGCTCCTGTATTGGGTGCATA
>NW_012118043.1:8253358-8262168 GCF_000951035.1 Colobus angolensis palliatus
TCTTGCTAGGTTGGGGTAGTTCTCCTGGATAATATCCTGAGGAGTGTTTTCCAGCTTGGTTCCATTCTCCCTGTCACTTTTGGGTACACCAATCAAACGTAGATTTGGTCTTTTCACATAGTCCCATATTTCTTGGAAGCTTTGTTCGTTCCTTTTTACTCTTTTTTCTCTAAACTTATTTTCTCGCTTCATTTCATTAATTTTATCATCAATCACTGATACCCTTTCTACCACTTGATCAAATCGGCTACTGAAGCTTGTGGTGCATGCATCACCTAGTTCTTATGTCATGGTTTTCAGCTCCATCAGGTCATTTGAGGTCTTCTCTACACTGTTTTTTCTAGTAAGCCATTTGTCTAATCTTTTTTCAAGGTTTTTAGCTTTCTTGTGATGGGTTTGAACATCCTCCTTTAGCTTGGAGAAGTTTGTTATTACCGACCTTTTGAAGCCTACTTCTGTCGACTCATCAAAGTCATTCTCCATCCAACCTTGTTCCATTGCTGGTGAGGAGCTGCGATCCTTTGGAGGAGAAGAGGCACTCTAATCTTCAGAATTTTCAGCTTTTCTGCTGTGGTTTCTCCCCATCTTTGTGGTTTTACCTACCTTTGGTCTTTGATGATGGTGACTTACAGATGGGATTTTGGCGTGGACGTCCTTTTTGTTGACATTGATGCTATTCCTTTCTGTTTGTTAGTTTTCTTTCTAACAGGTCCCTCAGCTGCAGGTCTATGGGAGTTTGCTGGCGGTCCACTCCAGACCCTGTTTGCCTTGGTATCACCAGTGGAGGCTGCAGAACAGCAAATATTGCTGCCTGACCCTTCCTCTGAAAGGTTCGTCTCAGAGGGGCACCCGGCTGTATGATGTGTCTCCCAGTTAGGCTACATGGAGGTCAGGGACCCACTTGAGGAGGCAGTCTGTCCATTCTCAGAGCTCAAACACCGTGCTGGGAGAACCACTGCTGTCTTTAGAGCTGTCAGACAGGGATGTTTCAGTCTGCAGAAGTTTCTGCTGCCTTTTGTTCAGGTATGCCCTGCCCCCAGAGGTGGAGTCCACAGAGGCAGGCAGGCCTCGTTGAGCTGTGGTGGGCTCCACCCAGTTTGAGTTTCCTGGCTGCTTTGTTAACCTACTCAAGCCTCAGCAATGGCGGATGCCCCTCCCTCAACCAGGCTGCCCCCTTGCAGTTCAATCTCGGACTGCTGCACTAGCAGTGAGCAAGGCTCCGTAGGCATGGGACCCGCTGAGCCAGGCATGGGATATAATCTTCTGGTTTGCAATTTGCTAAGACCATTGGAAAAGCGCAGTATTTGGGTAGCAGTGTCTCGATTTTCCTGGTACAGTCTGTCACGGCTTCCTTTGGCTACAAAAGTGAAATACCCCGACTCCTTGCACTTCCTGGGTGAAGTGATGCCTCGCCCTGCTTCGGCTCACCCTCTGTGGGCTGCACCTGCTTTCCAGCCAGTCCCAATGAGAAGAACCAGGTACCTCAGTTGGAAGTGCAGAAATCACCTGTCTTTTGCATCAATCACACTGGGAGCTGCAGACTAGAGCCGTTCATATTCGGCCATCTTGGACTTGGGTATATTTTTAAAAATCCATCATTATAGTCTTGTTTTTCCCCTTTACTAGTTAGAAAATTATATGCTTCTGTTCAATTCTTCAGTTGATGTCCTAGAAATTCTCAAGCATCCTTAACTTATACAAAAGCCCAGTGTTAACAGATACCTTTACCAGTGTCCACCTGGATTGTAAACAAACTTAGAACACTGTTACTCCATTTGCCCTACTCTCAGCTAATATATTTCTGTTATTGTGCACTTTAATTGTATATTTTAAACTTCTCAAGATCTCGTTATGTAGTCTGTGTTTAGACTCGCTCATTTTTTTGCTCTATTTTTTTCTATATCTCTGCTTTTCTATCAGGGAGTCCTCTGCATGAAGCATTTTCTTTAGAATTTTTTTACAGAGCAGATTCGATGAACTTTCTCAGGTTTATTTTGTGTCATGTATTTGAAAATATATTTCTTTTGCCTTTATTATTCATTAATGAATGTTTTCACTGGCTTTAGAATTTTAGATCAGCAATTATTTTCTTTCAGCACATTGAAGATATGTCTAGGTATGGCTGACTTTTTTTTTCTTTTTTCTTTTTTACTTTATCCCAGTTGCAGTATGTTGGGTTTCTAGAATGTGTGGATTTGTGTCTTTCATTGATTCTCAAATTTTTCTTAGCCATTAGCTCTTTAAATGCTGCTTCTACTCCATTCTTTCTTTTGTTCTTGGGTACCAGTTATGCATTATACTTCATCAGTGTATCCTCTGTTTGGAGGAGTATGTCTTCTATATTTTTCTGAATGCAGCATAAAGAACTGAAAGAAGCATCTTCCAAAAGTTAACAGTTTATTAATGTCACATGCTTTTCACATTATACAGTTAGATATTTCCTTCATTCTGTGGTGGGGGGTGGGACAGGACAGAGTATGTGTGTGTGTGGTATATGTGTAAAATCCCAGAATACTTTATTTCCAGAGGAGAACATTATAAGATAGGGTTTATTCAAATGAGTCTTACAATCTGCTATCTAAGAAGTCATAAAGTTTTGATGCAGGAATGACCTGAATTGCCCTGCAAGAGAAGTGGATTCTTTTAAATACACTTTTCTTTAACTCCTGTTGCACTTTTTGTCTTTTTTCATTTAGGCAACTCAAATTTTTTAATTGCCAATTTCTGTTTCTTTTGATTCTACAAAAGAAACTATGTTTCCGGTAGCCCCTAAACCTCAGGATTCCAGTCAACCGTCAGACAGACTCATGACTGAAAAACAGGTAAACTTAAAATATTTTAAGACATTGCTTCTCAAAATATGTGCCAAAGAATGCTACATCTGCAAACAGGAAAATTTGACTTTAAAAGGATTCTTTTCTCATAATTTTGGGAAATGCTGGGTTAAAGACTATGAAATGGTTTAATTACTCTAAGACTTCACAATATTAGTGTCCAAAGGGAGGATTTAGTATACAACATTTCATACCTACTTAACACTAGTTTGATGAACTTTTCATTAGACTAGTGTTCTGTAGCATGTACTTTGGAAAATGCCATTCCCAACTATTTTCAGAATTTACAATTACTTTACCTTAAAATGTAAGAGGTATCAGGGAACAATATGTATAAGTTAATCATTAAAAATATGTGACTTTATTATATATAGAGCATTTTATTTTTATGAGTTACAGTAGATGTTCTGAGACACTAACTCAGAGCTTTTGGCTCCTAAAACAAACATCAGTGATAATTTTAGTTGTGTCTACCACGTAGTTAAACTCTATGATCAGAAAGACTAAAGCATAAATGAGGGAAAAGTTATGAGTGGGAGGAGGTGTCAAAAAAAAGGAGGAAAATAAACAGTCAAAAAGAAAGACTTGTTTGACTTTGAGAGCATCTTTCAGTGTGATTCTGTTAGAGTCAGTTATCCAGATGGACAGGCTTCTTTTTATAGTTAGACCTTGTCCATTTGACAAGGAGCTGTCTGAAATATTGGCTCCAACTAGTCAGGTATGTTTTGATTTTTTTGTGACCCTAGTCATTATGGAAGTGATACTTAGAAGTGACTCACCTTTTCTTTACTATTCAGTTATTATAGCCTAGTGTGCAGCTGTTTATTCTGAGCAAGGCGTGGTTTGGCTTATTAAATCTGAAACCTTAGAGTTGTTTGATTCACTGAAATTACAAGGTGTTTTTATTGTTGTTGGTTTTGTCCATTGTGGCCTACATGTGAGTATTCTGTATAATGCAACAGTTTGTGCTTATTTATATACTTCTAATCTATTACTAATTTTGCTAGAAACAATAAATGTGTTTTTTGGATATTGTATATGCATAAACATTTATACTTAAAACTTTTTTTTTTTTTTTTTTTTGAGACGGAGTCTCGCTCTGTCACCCAGGCTGGAGTGCAGTGGCTGGATCTCAGCTCACTGCAAGCTCCGCCTCCCAGGTTTACGCCATTCTCCTGCCTCAGCCTCCCGAGTAGCTGGGACTACAGGCGCCAGCCACCTCGCCCGGCTAACTTTTTGTGTTTTTTAGTAGAGACGGGGTTTCACCATGTTAGCCAGGATGGTCTTGAACTCCTGACCTCGTGATCCGCCCGTCTCGGCCTCCCAAAGTGCTGGGATTACAGGCTTGAGCCACCGCGCCCGGCTATACTTAAAACTTTTTAAGAAAAAGTTCTATTCTGAAAATGCAGGAAATTATATATGAGAGAACTTCTTCACTTTATATCTTAAAGTTGACCCTTTTTCCACTCTGTAATTGTAGCAGGAAGAAGCAGAATGGGAAAGCATAAATGTGCTATTGATGATGCATGGCTTAAAACCTTTGTCTCTAGTCAAAAGAACAGATTTCAAAGGTAATTAGATCCTATTCTTTCTGCTTAAGGTAAAAAGTATTTTTCCTTAAAAATTTTTTTATCTTAAATCTTTTGCCTTTTATTTTTACTATCTGTATTATATACTTTTTAAAATGTAGATCTCATCATTTTTGACAAACAGTCATCACAAAGGATGAGACAGAATTTGAAATTGTTGGTGGAAGAGACATCACGTCAACAGAACATGATACAGGAGCTTATAGAAACTAATCAGCAGCTTAGGTAAGAAAATGGGAAATATTTCTTTTGAATTGTTTGTATGCATTCTAAAAATAACTGCATTGAAAACAATCTTGAAATTTAATTTCCCATTTTGATTAAATATTAAACTAAAAAATATTTTTGTAGGTAAAATTTTGATAGGTAAATCTTTTGGTAATAACTTAGCATATATGTTTAATGTACCCTATATTTCTTCTATTAGTTTCTGTTGCAGGATGAGCATCTCAAATCTGAAAATTTGAAAGGCTCTAAAATTTGAAACTTTTTGAGCACCAACATGATGCTTAAAGGAAATGCTTATTGGAGCATTTTGGATTTTGGATTTTCAGATTTGAGATGCTTAACTAGTAAGTACGATGCAAATATTCCAAAATCTGAAAAAATCTGAAATATGAATCACTTCTGATTCCAAGCATTTTGGATAAAGAGAATGCAAAGAAACTTTAGAAAGTCAATACATTGTTATATGGATATGTTTGGTAATTTCATTTATTTTTTAATACTAAGGGAAGAAATTGTATGTCTATTAATTTAGAAATGAACTTCAGCTAGAGCACAGCCGAGCAACCAATCAAGAACAACGAGCTAATGACTTGGAACAAATTATGGAGAGTGTGAAATCCAAAATTGGTGAATTGGAGGATGAATCACTAAATAGGGCTTGCCAGCAACAGAATAAAATAAAAGATCTTCAAAAGGAGCAGAAAACTTTACAGGTACTGAGTTATGAATTCCTAGATGATGGTTAGTTAGTACTAAAACAGCTCATTGTGGTCCCAGGTGACTTCCATGTTGTTTGATTCAGTGGTTTTTACCTTTTTTGGCCTATCACTGCTACCTTGAAATTCTCTTCACTTGATTTCCAGAATGTCCTCTTTGTTTCCCTCTGACCTCACTGATCATTCTCTAATTTCTTTTGCTGTTTTTTTTCCCTCATCTCCCTAGGCTCTTAGTGTTGGAATTCCCCAGTGCTCAGTCTTTAGATCTTTTCTCTTTCCTATACACTTTGATTCCCTTGGTAATCTCAATCTAATATAGGATCCAAAATTTATATCTGTAGCCCCATCCTCTCCCCGAATTCCAGACTCATATCCAGTTGCCTACTTGGTATCTCTACTGGATATCTAATAGGCATCTACAACTTTATTTATTTACTTTTTTGAGACAGCGTCTGGCTCTGTCACCCAGGTTGGAGTGCAGTGGCGCAATCACGGCCCAGTGCAACCTCTGCCTCCTGTGCTCAGGTGATCCTTCCACCTCAGCCTCTGGAGTAGCTGGGACTACAGGCACATGCCACCATGCCTGGCTAATTTTTATATTTTTTATAGAGACAGGCTTTTGCCATGTTACCTAGGCTGGTCTCAAACTCCTGAGCTCAAGCGATGCGCCTGCCTCGGCCTCCCAAAGTGCTGGGATTACAGGTGTGGGGTACTGCACCTGGCTGGCATCTGCAACTTTTTATGTCTAAAACAGAAATTTTATGACATTAAATAATTAACTTTCTAATTTTAAAAGCTTAAAACGTGGGTGTTTATTGTGATTAAAGGAAATGAATCTTGTGCTGGTAACTAATGTTTAGTTGTGTGAGATGTTTCTGATCTTTACCAACATTATATCATTATAAACATTAAGTTCTTATTTTAGTGGTTTTGCTGACACAACACTATATATACCTTTGCGTATGTGAGTTCAGGCTATCTAAAAGGGAGCAGTATTCATCAGGCAAGGTCTGGAAGTCCCCTCAGTGTATGCTGGCAGTATTGGAAGGATCAGATGAGTTAGTATAAATTCCATGGAGTCCAAGAGAATTAACCAGAGATACTAGGGAGCTCTAGTGTGAGGATAGAGGCAGTTGGTGCTCTGACCTTGTTTATGTGCCAGCTTGGGGCAGGCAATACTAGAACTGCTGATATTGATCATAGTTTCAGAGAAGACATTGTTTGACAAACTCCTCTACCATTAGAATGCTATATTTTTAGGTTGGCTTTTTTTTTTTTTTTTTTTTTTTTTTTGAGACAGAGTTCAGCTCTGTCGCCCAGGCTGGAGTGCAGTGGCATGATCTAGGCTCACTGCAACCTCCGCCTCCCAGGTTCAAGTGATTCTCCTGCCTCAGCCTCCCGAGTAGCTGAGACTACAGGCATGCACCACCATGCCCAGCTAACTTTTTGTATTTTAGTAGAGATGGAGTTTCACTATCTTGGCCAGGCTAGTCTTGAACTCCTGACTTCACGATCCACCTGCCTCAGCCTCCCAAAGTGCTGAGATTATAGGCGTGAGCCACTGTGCCTGGCCTAGGTTGGCTTTGTTAACAAGGTTGCTTTCCTCATCGATAGTATATTTATAACATTTCTCTAAAAGGAGGGGTATTTTGGAAATATTTTCTGTATGCATTGGTTTTGACCTTGCTCTTATAGGGCGAGTGGAAATCTGAAACTCTTTAAATCATTGACTTATTGGTGTGAAAAGCAGCCATCAGAAGCTGTAAAGGTGCTGTGCTGGGTCTTTGGCTGAGTGAATGAGTTCAGAGCAGGGAAGACCAGTGGTCTTTGTTGGGGAAGATATCTATTTGTCTTTCAGAGAGGTTGAGATATAATTAATAACAAAATTAAATTATTAGAAATACAAGGCTTACAAATTTACCAGGGTTTTAAGCACTTCAAAGAACAGATACATGAGAGTTCATTGGTAAGGGGTGACTTGAATGTAATGCCATGTATTTTCTATCAAATGGTTTCATCCATCATAAATGAGTTATCGTGCCTTTAGCTCTTTGTTCCAGGTCCCAAAGATTTGTCCTGTAGCTTATAAATTGGTACAGAGGTTTCATGTTTCAGTCACCCATAGAAGGGGAAAGGCAAATAGGATTGAGGAGTGGGTACCTGGGGTTGGGGAAGGCTATCTGTCCTAATATGATCAACTGAAATTAGTTGTTTGTTTTTTTAAGTCTCTGATGGGTACTTTATAGAGTGTCAACAGAAATTAGCAAACCCAAAGAATTGCTGTCCCTGAATGTTGCTAGGTTGCCTCATTTCATACTAGTCAAACATCTTATTCTATTATAGAGAAGGAAAAAATATTTTTACTTCTATCCTTTCAGATTCTCAATCAGGGCTCTATAACAAAAGACTAACAAGTGAAAAACAAACAAGTTTATGAATATATCATATATACGTGGGAGAAACCCATGGATGTTGGGCTCAAAGAGATTGCTAGAACTTGGACTTCTATAGCATCTTAACAACAGCCACCACCAGTAAATTTTCAGAGAAGTAGCAAGACAAAGGAAAAAGACTTTGAGTCTCTAGGGAAGCAAATTGTGGGAAGGTAAATATATCAGGGACTAATGGAAGATAAGGGCTAGTCAGTAAAGTTGGTTATGTAGAGTCCTCTAGTGCCACCTCTGGGCTAATAAGGATCCAGGGTTGTCACTGGATTAATTTCTGTACAAATTTATGTACTCCTTTAGGCTAATAAAGGAAGGGCAGAAAGCTTTTCTTGTGTTATCGTCTTAGTTGCCTTCAACTCAGAATAATCCTTATACCAAAGTGGCGTGTTTTGAGGTGTCAACTTCTATTCTTGACCATACTAATCAATCTTTGCTTTCTTGAGAAGATGAAAGTGCCTGTGGAGAATAATTATTTTATAGTTTAAGACACATTCTTCTATTTTTGGTATACAGTTGCTTCCAATTTTAGAATGGTTTAGTGCTGCGTGTTTTGTAGTTGGGAGAAAGGAAACATTGGTTTTGTATGTATATGCAAAGAGGTCAAGGAACTTTGCAAATGTTTGAGGTATATTGAAAGACTTTTGGGAAAAGACAATTCAGATGGCATGGGCTATTGATATAATTGGTATTCAGTTTTTTTCATTCAGCATAATTATTTCAAGATTCACCCATGTAGTTGCACATACCCATAGTTTATTCCTTTTTATTGCTGAGAAGTACTCCATTGTATGGATATACCACAGTTGGTTTATCCATTCTTCTGTTGATGGACATTTTAGTTGTTTCTAGTTTTTGGCTATTACAAAGAAAGCTCTTGTAAACTGTATGTTCAAATATTTGTGTGGACATATGCTTTCAGTTTTCTTGGGTAGATACCTAGAATTGGAATTCCTGAGTTATATGGTAAGTATACATTTAAGTTTTTTTTTTTTTTTT
>NW_012118043.1:8263210-8265549 GCF_000951035.1 Colobus angolensis palliatus
ATTGCAAAAATTTTCTCCCATTCTGTAGGTTGCCTGTTCACTCTGATGGTAGTTTCTTTTGCTGTGCGGAAGCTCTTTAGTTTAATTAGATCTCACTGGTCTATTTTGGCTTTTGTTGCCTTTGCTTTTGGTGTTTTAGCCATGAAGTCTTTGTCTATGCCTATGTCCTCAATAGTATTGCCTAGGTTTTCTTCTAGGGTTTTTATGGTTTTAAGTCTTATATTTAAGTGTTTATTCCCTCTTGAATTAATTTTTTGTGTAAGGTATAAGAAAGGAGTCCAGTTTCAGTTTTCTGCATATGGCTAGCCAGTTTTCCCAACACCATTTATTAAATAGGGAATCTGTTCCCCATTGCTTGTTTTTGTCAGGTTTGTCAAAGATCAGATGGTTGTAGATGTGTGGTGTTATTTCTATGGCCTCTGTTCTGTCCCATTGATCTATATATCTGTTTTGGTACCAGTACCATGCTATTTTGGTTACTGTAGCCTTGTACTATAGTTTGAAGTCAGGTAGTGTGTTGCCTCCAGCCTTTTGCTTAGGATTGTCTTGGCTATGCAGACTCTTTTTTGGTTCCATGTGAAATTTAAAGTAGTTTTTTCTGATTCTGTGAAGAAAGTCAATGGTAACTTGATGGGGATAGCACTGAATCTATAAATTACTTTGGGCAGTATGCCCATTTTCGCGATGTTGATTTTTCCTATCCATGAGCATGGAATATTTTTCCATTTGTTTGTATCCTCTCTTATTTCCTTGAGCAGTAGTTTGTAGTTCTCCTTGAAGAACTACAAACTGAAGTTCCTTCAGTTTGTAGGAACAGGTCCTTCATATTTCTTGTAAGTTGTATTCCTAGGTATTTAATTCTCCTTGTAGCAATTGTGAGTGGGAGTTCACTCATGATTTGGCCTTGTTTGTCTCTTATTGGTATAGGAATGCCTGTGATTTTTGCACATTGATTTTGTATCCTGAGACTTTGCTGAAGTTGCTTATCTGCTTAAGGAAAGTTTAGGCTTTTCTAAATATATAATTATGTCATCTGCAAACAGAGACAATTTGACTTCCTCTTTTCTTGTTTGTAATACCCTTTATTTCTTTCTTTTGCCTGATTGCCCTGGCCAGAACTTCCAATACTATGTTGAATAGGAGTGGTGCAAAAGGGCATTCTTGTCTTGTGCCAGTTTTCAAAGGGAGTGCTTCCAGTTTTTGCCCATTCAGTATGATTTTGGCTGTGGGTTTGTCATAAATAGCTCTTATTATTTTGAGATACGTTCCACTGATACCTAGTTTATTGAGAGTTTTTAGCATGAAGGGCAGTTGAATTTTGTTGAAGGCCTTTTCTGCATCTACTGAGATAATCATGTGGTTTTTGCCTTGCCTTTGGTTCTGTTTACGTGATGGATTACGTTTATTGATTTGCATGTGTTGAACCAGCCTTGCATCCCAGGGATGAAGCCAACTTGATCTTGGTGGATAAGCTTTTTGATGTGCTGCTGGATTCGGTTTGCCAGTATTTTATTTAGGATTTTCACATCGATGTTCATCAGGGATATTGGCCTGAAATTTTCTTTTTTTGTTGTGTCTCTGCCAGCCTTTGGTATCAGGATGATGCTGGCCTCATACAATGAGTTAGGGAGGATTCTCTCTTCTTCTATTGATTGGAATAGTTTCGGAAGAAATGGTACCAGCTCCTCTTTGTACCTCTGGTAGAATTCGGCTGTGAATCCATCTGGTCCTGGACTTTTTTTGGTGGTAGGCTATTAATTATTGAGTCTGTTATTGGTCTATTCAGGGATTCAACTTCTTTGTGGTTTAGACTTGGGAGGGTGTATGTATCCAGGAATTTATCCATTTCTTCTAGATTTTCTAGTTTATTTGTGTAGTGGTGTTTATAGTATTCTCTGATGGTAGTTTGTAGTTCTGTGGGATCAGTGGGGATAACCCCTTTATCATTTTTTATTGTGTGTATTTGATTCTTCTCTCTTTTCTTCTTTATTAGTCTGGCTAACGGTCTATCTATTTTGTTGATCTTTTCAAAAAACCAGCTCCTGGATTCATTGATTTTTTTCGAAGAGTTTTTCACGTCTCTAGCTCCGTCATTTCTGCAGTAATCTTAGTTATTTCTTGTCTTCTGCTAGTTTTTGAGTTTGTCTGTGCTTGCTTCTCCAGTTCTTTTAATTGCGATGCTAGGGTGTCTATTTTAGATCTTTCCTGCTTTCTCTTGTGGGCACTTAGTGTTATAAATTTCCCTGTACACACTGCTTTAAATGTGTCCCAGAGATTCTGGTACATTGTGTCTTTGTTCTCATTGGTTTCAAAGAACATCTTTATTTCTGCCTTCATTT
>NW_012118043.1:8266601-8270388 GCF_000951035.1 Colobus angolensis palliatus
AAGGATTTTATTTCTCCTTCACTTATGAAGCTTAGTTTGACTAGATATGAAATTCTGGGTTGAAAATTATTTAAGAATGTTGAATATTGGCCCCCACTCTTCTCTGGCTCGTAGGGTTCCTGGAGAGAGATCTGGTGTTAGTCTGATGGGCTTCTATTTGTGGGTAACCCCGACCTTTCTCCCTGGCTGCCCTTAACATTTTTTCCTTCATTTCAACCTTGGTGAATTGGACAATTATGTGTCAGGGTTGCTCTTCTTGAGGAGTATCTTTGTGGTGGTCTCTGTATTTCCTGAATGTGAATGTTGGCCTGTCTTGCTAGGTTGGGGAAGTTTTACTGTATAGTATCATGAAGAGTGTTTTCCAACTTGGTTCCATTCTCCCCATCACTTTCAGGGACACCAATCCAACGCAGATTTGGACTTTTCACATAGTGGCATATTTCTTGGAGGCTTTGTTCATTCCTTTTCATTCCTTTTTCCTCTATCTTGTCTTCTTGCTTTATTTCATTAAGTTGATCTTCAAATCTCTGATATCCTTTCTTCTGCTTGATCAGTTCAGCTGTTGATACTTGTGTATGCTTCACGAAGTTCTTTTTTTTTTTTTTTTTTGAGACGGTGTCTCGCACTGTCGCCCAGGCTGGAGTGCAGTGGGACGATCTTGGCTCACTGCAAGCTCCGTCTCCCAGGTTCACGCCATTCTCCTGCCTCAGCCTCCCAAGTAGCTGGGACTTCAGGCGCCTGCCACCATGCCCGGCTAATCTTTTGTATTTTTAGTTGAGACTGGGTTTCACTGTGTTAGCCAGGATGGTCTTGATCTCCTGACCTCATGATCTGCCTGCCTCGGCCTCCCAAAGTGCTGGGATTACAGGGGTGAGCCACTGCACCTGACCAGCTTCACAAAGTTCTTATGCTGTGTTTTTCAGCTCCATCAGGTTATTTATGTTCTTCTCTAAACCGGTTATTCTCGTTAGCAATTCGTCTAACCTTTTTTCAAGGTTCTTAGCTTCCTTGCATTGGGTTAGAACATGCTCCTTTAGCTTGGAGGAGTTTGTTATTATCCACCTTCTGAAGCCTACTTCTGTGAGTTTGTCAAACTCATTCTCCATTTGGTTTTGTTTCCTCGGTGGCGAGGAGTTGTGATCCTTCGGAGAAGAGGTGTTCTGGTTTTTGGAATTTTCAGCCTTTTTGTGCTGGTTTCTTCCAATCTTCGTAGATTTATCTACCTTTTGTCTTTGATGTTGATGACCTTATGATGGGGGTCTCTGAGTGGACATCTTTTTTGCTGATGTTGATGCTACTCCTTTCTCTTCGTTAGTTTTCCTTCTTACAGTCAGGCCCCTCTGCTTCAAGTCTGCTGGAGTTTGCTGGAGGCCCACTCCAGACCCTGTTTGCCCGGGTATCACCAGCAGAGGTTGCAGAACAGCAAAGGTTGCTGTCTGTTCCTTCCTCTGGAAGCTTTGTTCCAGAGGGGCACCTGCCAGATGCCAGCTGGAGCTCTCCTGTATGAAGTGTCTGTCGGCTCCTACTGGGAGGTGTCTCCCAATCAGGAGACCCGGGGTTCAGTGATCCACTTGAGGAGGTAGTCTCTCCCTTAGTGGAGCTTGAATGCCGTGTTGGGAGATCTACTACTCTCTTCAGAGCCATCAGGCAGGGACGTTTAAGTCTGCTGAAGCTGTGCCCACATCCGCCCCTTCCCCCAGGTGCTCTGTCCCAGGGAGATGGGGGTTTTATCTATAAGCCGCTGACTGGGGCTACTGCCTTTTTTTCAGAGATGCCCTGCCCACGGAGGAGCACTCTAGAGAGGCAGTCTGGCCACAGCGGCCTTGATGAGCGATGGTGGGCTCTGCCTAGTTTGAACTTCCAGGAGGCTTTGTTTATTCTGTGAGGGTAAAACTGCCTACTCAAGCCTCAGCAATGGCAGATGCCCCTCACCCCACCAAGCTCAAGCATCCCAGGTTTACTTCAGACTGCTGTGCTGGCAGCGAGAATTTCAAGCCAGCAGATCTTAGCTTGCTGGGCTTCATGGGGATGAGACCTGCCTACCCACACCACTTGGGTCCCTGGCTTCAGTCCCCTTTCCAGGGGAGTGAACGGTTCTGTCTCACTGGAATTCCAGGTGCCGCTGGGGTATGAAAAAAAAAAAAAAACTCCTGCAGCTAGCTCGGTGTCTGTCCAAATGGCCACCCAGTTTTGATTGAAACCCAGGGTCCTAGTGGTGTAGGCACTGGAGGGAATCTCCTGGTCTTTGGGTTGTGAAGACTGGGAAAAGCGCAGTATCTGGGCTGGAGTGCACTGTTCCTCACTGCATAGTCCCTCCCGACTTCCCTTGGCTAGAAGAGCGAGTTCTCTGACCCCTTGTGTTTGCCGGGTGAGGCAACACCCCACCCTGCTTCAGTTCGCCCTCCGTGGGCTGCACCCACTGTCCAACCAGTCCCAATGAGATGAACTTGTTACCTCAGTTTGGAAACACAGAAATCAGCCGTCGTCTGTGTCGATCTCACTGGGAGCTGCAGACCGGAGCTGTTCCTTTTCAGCCATCTTGGCAGCAATCCTCACATTTAAGTTTTTAAGAAACTGTCAGACTTTTTCAAAGTAGCTCTATCATTTTACATTCTGACCAGTGTATGAGATTTCTAGTTTCTTTTTGTCCTCATCAACCCTTGGTATTTGTCACCTTAATTTTGATGAATATTTTCACTGGGTATAGAATTATAAGTTGGTAGTTACTTTCTTTCAGCATTTGAAATATTCCATTATCTCTTAGATTCCATTGTTTCTTTTTTTTTTTTTTTTTTTGAGACGGAGTCTCGCTCCGTCGCCCAGGCTGGAGTGCAGTGGCCGGATCTCGGCTCACTGCAAGCTCCGCCCCCCGGGTTTACGCCATTCTCCTGCCTCAGCCTCCCAAGTAGCTGGGACTACAGGCACCCGCCGCCACGCCCGGCTAGTTTTTTGTAGTTTTTAGTAGAGACGGGGTTGCACCGTATTAGCCAGGATGGTCTCGATCTCCTGACCTCGTGATCCGCCCGTCTCGGCCTCCCAAAGTGCTGGGATTACAGGCTTGAGCCACCGCGCCCGGCCGAGATTCCATTGTTTCTTCTGAGAATTGAATTGTCAATCTATTTGCTGCTCCTTTGAAGGCAATTTATAATATCTCTGAACACCTTTACTATTTTTATCCTTGTTTTTGGTTGGTTGTTTTTTGTTTTTGGTACAGAGTCTTGCTCTGTTGTCCAGGCTAGAGTGCAGTGGTGCAATCTTGGCTCACTGCACCCTCCGCCTCCTGGGATCAAGTGATCCTCTCACCTCAGTCACCTGAGTAGCTGGGATTACAGGTGTGTGCCCACCTAATTTTTGTATGTTTAGGTAGAGATGGGGTTTCACCATGTTGGCCCGGCTGGTCTTGAACTCCTGGACTCAAGTGATCTGCCCGCCCTGGCCACCCAGAGTGCAAGGATTACAGGCATGAGCCACCATACACAGCTTGTTTTTGTTTTAAAGCATTTTTACTTTGTGCCTAGGGAAGTTTTCTTTTGATTTATCTTCCTTTGATTTTGCAGCATTTCTTGAATGTGTGGCTTGATGGCTTTTATCAGTTTGGGTACATTCTTAGCTATTATGTCTTCAAATATTGTTTCTGCCCCATTTTCTCTTTTCAATTTCCCCAGGACTCCAATTCCATTAGTATTTATCATTGACTACCCTATGTCTTTCATGTTTATTCTTTTTTGTATTTTTGTTACTCAAAGCTCATTTTGGAGTGAAACTTTCCAGCTTTTTTTTTTTTTTT
>NW_012118043.1:8275033-8275576 GCF_000951035.1 Colobus angolensis palliatus
TTTTGTCTTTGGTTCTGTTTATATGCTGGATTACATTTATTGATTTGCATGTGTTGAACCAGCCTTGCATCCCAGGATGAGGCCCACTTGATCATGGTGGATAAGCTTTTTGATGTGCTGCTGGGTTCGGTTTGCCAGTATTTTACTGAGGATTTTTACATCAATGTTCATCAGGGATATTGGTCTAAAATTCTCTTTTTTTGTTGTATCTCTGGGCAGGCTTTGGTATCAGGATGATGTTGGCCTCATAAAATGAGTTAGGGAGAATTCCCTCTTTTTCTGTTGCTTGGAATAGTTTCAGAAGGAATGGTATCAACTCCTCCTTGTACCTCTGGTAGAATTCGGCTGTGAATCTGTGTGGTCCTGGGCTTTTTTGGTTGGTAGGCTATTAATTATTGCCTCAATTTCAGAGCCTGCTATTGGTCTGTTCAGGGATTCAACTTCTTCTTGGTTTAGTCTTGGGAGAGTGTAAGTGTCCAGGAAATTATCCTTTTCTTCTAGGTTTTCTAGTTTATTTGCATAGAGGTGTTTGTAGTATTCTCT
>NW_012118043.1:8277274-8302481 GCF_000951035.1 Colobus angolensis palliatus
TTCCTGAATTTGAATGTTGGCCTGCCTTATTAGGTTGGGGAAATTCTCCTGGATGATATTCTGAAGAGTGTTTTCCAACTTGGTTCCATTTTCCCTGTCACTTTCAGGCACCCCAATCAGACGTAGATTTGGTGTTTTCACATAATCCCATATTTCTTGGAGGCTTTGTTCATTTCTTTTTACTCTTTTTTCTCTACACTTGTCTTCTCGCTTCATTTCATTCATTTGATCTTCAATTGCTGATACTCTTTCTTCCAGTTGATTGAGTCGGTTACTGAAGCTTGTGCATTTGTTATGTAGTTCTCGTGTTACAGTTTTCATCTCTATCAGTTCTTTTAAGGTTTTCTCTCCATTGATTATTCTAGTTATCCATTCATCCATTCTTTTTTCAAGGTTTTTAGTTTCTTTGCGCTGGTTACGTGGTTCCTCCTTAAGCTCTGGAAGTTTGATCGACTGAAGCCTTCTTCTCTCGACTCATCAGTCATTCTCTGTACAGCTTTGTTCCATTGTTGGTGATGAGTTGCGTTCCTTTGGAGGGGGAGATGCGCTCTGATTTTTTAAATTTCTAGCTTTTCTGCACTGCTTTTTCCCTATCTTTGTGGTTTTATCCACCTTTGGTCTTTGATGATGGTGATGTACTGATGGGGTTTTGGTGTGGGTGTCCTTTGTGTTTGTTAGCTTTCCTTCTAACAGTCAGGACCCTCAGCTGTAGGTCTGTTGGAGTTTGCTTGAGGTCCACTCCAGACCCTGTTTGCCTGGGTATCAGCAGTGGAGGCTGCAGAAGATAGAATATTGCTGAACAGCGAGTGTTACTGTCTGATTCTTGCTCTGGAAGCTTCGTCTCAAGGGTGTACCCTGCCATGTGAGGTGTTGGTCTGCACCTAGTGGGGGATGTCTCCCAGTTAGGCTACTCGGGGCTCAGGGACCCACTTGAGCAGGCAGTCTGTCCGTTCTCAGATCTCAACCTCTGTGCTGGGAGATCCACTGCTCTCTTCAAAGTTGTCAGACAGGAGCATTTACCTCTGCTGAGGTTTCTGCTGCTTTTTGTTTAGCTATGCCCTGTCCCCAGAGGAGGAGTCTACAGAGGCAGGCTGGCCTCCTTGAGCTGTGGTGGGCTTCACCCAATTCGAACTTCCCTGTGGCTTTGTTTACCTACTTAAGCCTCACCAATGGCATGCGCCCCTCCCCCAGCCTTGATGCTGCCTTGCAGTTAGATCTCAGACTGCTGTGCTAGCAATGAGGAAGGCTCCGTGGGCGTGGGACCCTCTGGGCCAGGTGTGGGATATAATTTGGTGTGCCGTTTGCTAAGACCCTTGGTAAAGCACAGTATTAGGGTGGGAGTTACCTGGTTTTCCAGGTGTTGTGTGTCTCAATTTCCTTTAGCTAGGTAAAGGAATCCCCTTCCCCCTGTGCTTCCCAGGTGAGGTGATGCCTCGCCCTGCTTCAGCTCTTGCTGGTCCACTGCAGACCAGTGCCAACTGTCCGACACGCCCCAGTGAGATGAACTCGGTACCTCAGTTGAAAATGCAGAAATCACCCGTCTTCTGGGTCGCTCACGCTGGGAGCTGGAGGCTGGAGCTGTTCCTATTCGGCCATCTTGGGCGTGCTCATGTTTATTCTTTATGTTTCTTCCTTTTGTCTTTTGATACTTTATTCTGGATATTTTCTTTTGATTATTGTGTTTTTTAGTTTTAGAATTTCTAGTGTCCTTGCTTTGGTTTCCAGCTTTCTGCTGAAATTCTGTTTTGTGTCTCTGAATATATTAAGTTTACTTATTTTTAAAATCTGTGTCTGATTTTGGGAACAAGATAGAGGTGGTGGCTGCGTAATGTGAATACCCTAGATGCTACTGAATTGTTCACTTTAAAATGGTTAATTTTATGTTATGTGAACTTCACCTCAATTTTTAAAAGTCAGTATGTCTGATAATTTGACTGTGGTTCTCAGTGGATTATTTTTTATAGCCTGTGGTTTTTGTAGATTTCCTTTTATGCTGTTTTTACTCTTGGTGTGCCTGATTGTTTTTTATTGAGCGCTGAGCTTTGTATAGGAGCTGCTGTAGAAATAAGTTGAGGTCTGCTGTGGTGTTATTTTACCCTAGAGGTAATCATGATTGCTTCTGGTAGACATCTAGGTGTACTAGTAATCTGGGATCGTCTTAATCCAGCTTTAGAGATTGTGATGATTTGAAATATACCTCAGTCCCAAAGAAAACTAGTATATTTCTAGTTCATCATTATTCCTAGGGTGTAGTGTGAAAAGTTTCCTAGGACCTTCCCTTCTGTTAGGCCTTCGTGTCTAATTTTTCTTTCATATCCCTGCCAGGCGTAAGTGAAAATATCTCTGGTCACCTTCTTAACTTCTGACACCTTTTCAGGTGTCTGAAAACACACTTGTGGGAAATGTGGCTCCAAAAGCTAGACTCACTACTTTGGGTTTCCTTTTTCTTTTTCTTTTCTTTTCTTTCTTTTTTCTTTTTCTGTTTTGAGACAATGTCTTGCTCCGTCTCTCAGCCTGGAGTGCAGTGGTGCAATCTCAGCTCACTGCCACCTCCACCTCCCAGGTTCACGCGATTTGCCCACTTCAGCCTCCTGAGTAGCTGAAATTACAGGCGTGCACCAGCATACCCAGTTAGTTTTTGTACTTTTAGTGGAAACAGGGTTTCACCATGTTGGCCAGGCAGGTCTCGAACTCCTGACCTCAGGTGATCCACCTGCCTCGGCCTCTCAAAATGCTGGGATTACAGGCATGAGCCACCACACCCGGCCGGTTTTCCTTTTTCTCCAGAATCATGGCCCTGTAATTTTCATTTCCTTGTTAGCACTTTCAAACAGATTTAAAAATTTTTTGATCATGTTTTTGAAGTTTTTCTCAGTAGGAGAATTGATCTGAATTACCTAGTCTATTATTTACAGAACAGGAATTCTCTTTTACTTCCTTAAGAGCTAGAGTGCAGTGGTGCACTACTGGGATCCCTCCTGGGATCCCTCCTGGGATCAAGTGATCCTCTCACCTCAGTCACCTGAGTAGCTGGGATTACAGGTGTGTGCCCAGCTAATTTTTTGTATGTTTAGCTGGGCACTAAATTGTCTGTGTCTGATAATTCTAATGTTGGATGTTCTTTGTGGGCTTGACCTGTTATATCTTGTTTCTTTTATTATTATTTTTTTAAATTTCCATAGGCTTTGGGGGAACAGGTAGTTTTTGGTTACATTTATAATGTTTGGTGCACCCATCACACAAGCAGTATACACTGTACCCAGTTTGTAGTCTTTTATTCCTCACCCCCTTTTCACTCTTTCCCCGCTGAATTCCCAAAGTCCATCGTATCTTTTTTTTTTTTTTTTTGCGACGGAGTCTCACTCTGTCACCCAGGCTGGAGTGCAGTGGCATGATCTCAGCTTACTGCAACCTCTGCCTCTTGGGTTCAAGCAATTCTCCTGCCTCAGCCTCCTGAGTACCTGGGACTACAGGCTCCTGCCACCATGTCCAGCTAATTTTTTTTTTTTTTTTGAGACGGAGTCTCGCTTTGTTGCCCAGGCAGGAGTGCAGTGGCACGATCTCGACTCACTGCAAGCTCCGCCTTCCGGGTTCACGCCATTCTCCTGTCTCAGCCTCCGAGTAGCTGGGACTACAGGCACGCACCACCATGCCCGGCTAATTTTTTGTATTTTTTCTTTTTTTTTTAGTAGAGATGGGGTTTCACTGTGTTAGCCACTATGGTCTCTATCTCCTGACCTTGTGATCCGCCCACCTTGGCCTCCCAAAGTGCTGGGATTACAGGTGTGAGCCACCGCGCCTGGCCATTTTTGTATTTTTAGTAGAGATGGAGTTTCACCATGTTGGCCAGGATTGTCTCGATCTCCTGACCTTGTGATCCACCCACGTTGGCCTCCCAAAGTGTTGGGATTACAGGTGTGAGCCACCGCGCCCAGCCCGTTGTACAATTCTCATGCCTTTTCATTCTCATAGCTTAGCTCCCACTTATGAGTGAGAACATATGTTCAGTTTTCCATCCCTGAGTTACTTCACTTAGAATAATAGTCTACAATCCTATCCAGATTGTTGTGAATGCCATTCATTCATTCATTTTTATGGCTGAGTAGTATTCCATCGTGTATGTATACCACAGTTTCTTTATGTACTTGTTGATTGATGGGTGTTTGGGCTGGTTCCACATTTTTGTAATTGTGAATTGTGCTTTTGTATAATGTTATACATTATATAAATTGTGTGTTTGTATAATGACTTCTTTTCCTCTGAGTAGATGCCCAGTAGTGGGATTGCTGTATCAAATGGTAGTTCTACTTTTAGTTCTTCAATGAATCTCCAGACTGTTTTCCATAGTGGTTGTACTAGTTTACATTCCAACCAGTAGTGTAGAAGTTTTCCCTTTTCACCACATCCACACTAACATCGGTTGTTTTTTGATTTTTTGATAATGGCCATTCTTGTGGGAGTGAGGTGGTATCACACTGTGGTTTTGATTTGCATTTCACTTACCATTGGTGATGTTGAGCATGTTTTCATGTGTTGGCCATTTGTATATCTTCTTTTGAGAATTCTCTATTCATATCCTTAGCTCACTTTTTGATGGGATTAGTTGTTTTTTCTTGCTAATTTGTTTGAGTTTCTTGTAGATTTTGGATCTTAGTCCTTTGTTGGATGTATAGATTGTGACCATTTTTTCTCACTCTGTGGGTTGTCTGTTTACTCTGCTGACTGTTCCTTTTCCCGTGCAAAAACTCTTTAGTTTAATTAAGTCTCACCTACTTATCTTTGTGTTTCATTTGCTTTTGGGTCCTTGTTCATGAAATCTTTGCCTAATCCAGTGTCTAGAAGGGTTTTTCCAATACTATTTTCTAGAATTTTTATAGTTCAGGTCTTAGATTTAAATCATTTAAGTCCTTGATCCATCTTGAGTTGATTTTTTTTTTTGAAATGGAGTCTCAATCTGTCACCCAGACTGGAGTGCAATGGTACAGTCTCGGCTCACTGCAACCTCCACCTACTGGGTAGAAGTGATTCTCCTGCCTCATCCTCCCAAGTAGGTGGGATTACAGGTGCCTGCCACCATGACCAGCTAATTTGTGTATTTTTAGTAGAGATGTGGTTTCACGGTGTTCGCCAGGCTGGTCTTGAACTCTTGACTTCAGATGATCCACCCGCCTCACAAAGTGCTGGGATTACAGGCTTGAACCACTGCATGCGGCCTTGAGTTGATTTTTTCATAAGGTCAGAGATGAGGATCCAGTTTCATTCCTCTTCATGTGGCTTGCCAATTATCCCAGCACCATTTGCTGAATAGGATGTCCTTTGCCTACGTTATGTTTTTGTTTGCTATGTTGAAGATCAGTTGGCTGTAAGTATTTGGCTTTATTTCTGAGTTCTCTGTTCTATTCCATTTGTCTTTGTGCCTATTTTTATACCATGACCATGCTGTTTTGGTGACTATAGCATTATAGTATAGTTTGAAGTCAGATAATGTGATGCTCCAGATTGGTTCTTTTTGCTTAGTCTTGCTTTGGCTATGCGAGCTCTTTTTTGGTTTCATGTGAATTTTAGGATTGTTTTTTCTAATTATGTGAAGAATGATGGTGGTATTTTGATGAGAATTGCATTGTATTTGTAGATTGCTTTTGGCAGTATGATAATTTTCACAATATTGATTCTACCCATCCATGAGCATAGGAGGTGTTTCCATTTGTTTGTGTTGTCAATGATCTTTTTTCAGCTGTGTTTTGTAGTTTTCCTTGTAGAGGTCTTTCACCTCCTTGGTTAGGTATATTCTTAAGTACTTTATTTTATTTTATTTTCACAGCTGTTGTAAAAGGGGTTATTGATTTGATTCTCAGCTTGGTCACTCTTGGTGTAGAGCAGAGAGATACTGATTTGTGTACATTAATTTTGTCTCCTGAAACTTTGCTGAATTCATTTATCAGTTCTGGGAGCTTTTTGGAAAAGTTCTTCAGAGTTTTCTAGGTATACAATCATATTGTCAGTGAACAGCAACAGTTCGACTTTCTGTTTACTGATTTGGGTGCCCTTTATTTCTTTCTCTTGTCTGATTGCTCTGACTAGAACTTCCAGTAGTATTGTTGAATAGAAGTGGTGAGAGTAGGCATCTTTGTCGTGTTCCAGTTCTCAATAGAAGTGGTGAGAGTAGGCATCCTTGTCTTGTTCCAGTTCCCAAAGGGAATGCTTTCATTATACTTTTCCAGTATTATGTTGGCTGTGGGTTTATCATAGATGACTTTTATTACTTTGAGGTATGTCCCTTGTACGCTGATTCTGCTGAGGGGTTTAATCACAAAGGGATGCTGGATTTTTTTTTTCTTCATATGGAGTCTCACTCTGTTGTCCGGGCTAGAGTACAGTGGCATGATCTTGGCTCACTGAAATCCCCGCCTCCCAGTTTCAAGTGATTCTCCTGCCTCAGCCTCATGAGTAGCTGGGATTACAGGCATGCACCACCATGCCTGGCTATTTTTTGCATTTTTAGTAGAAACAGGGTTTCACCATGTTGGCCAGGCTAGTCTTGAACTCCTGACCTCAGGTGATCCGCCACCTCGGCCTCCCAAAGTTTTGGGATTATAGGTGTGAGCTACCATGCCTGGCCTGGATTTTGTCAAATGCTTTTTCTGAGTTTATCAAGATGATCATGTGATTTTTATTTTTAATTCTGTTTATGTGGTGTATCACATTTATTGACTTTTGTATGTTAAACTGTCCCTGCATACCTGGTATAAAACCCACTTGATCATGGTGGATTATCTTTTTCATATCCTGTTAAGTTCATTTAGCTCATATTTTGTTAACGATTTTTGCATCTTACGTTCATCAGAGATATTTGTCTGTAGTTTTCTTTTTTTGTTATATATTTTCCTAGTTTTGATATTAGAGTGATACTGGTTTTATAGAATGATTTAGGGAGGATTCCCTCTTTCTCTGTCTTTTGGAATAGTGTCAATAGGATTGACACTAATTCTTCTTTGAAAGTCTGGTAGAATTCAGCTGTGAATCTGTGTGGTCCTGTACTTTTTTGTTTTTTCTTTTTGAGACGGAGTCTCGCTCTGTCACCCAGGCTGGAGTGCAGTGGTGTGACCTCGGCTCACTGCAAGCTCCACCTTCAGGGTTCACCCCACTTTCCTGCCTCAGCCTCCCGAGTAGCTGGGACTACAGGCGCCCACCACCACGCCTGGCTAATTTTTTTGTATTTTTAGTAGAGACGGGGTTTCACCATGTTAGCCAGGATGGTCTCAATCTCCTGACCTTGTGATCCGCCCACCTTGGCCTCCCAAAGTGCTGGGATTACAGGCATGAGCCACCGAGCCTGGCAGGTATTTTTTTTTTAATTAGTATTTCATTCTTTCTTCTTGTTATTGGTCTGTCTAAGGTTTCAAATTCTTCCTGATTTAAACTAGAAGTTGTATCTTTCTAAGAATTTATCCATCTCCTCTAGGTTTTCTAGTTTATGTGCATGCAAGTTTTGATAGTAGCCTTGAATGATCTTTTGTATTTCTGTGGTGTCGGTTGTGATATCTCCCATTTCACTTCTAATTCAGCATATTTGGATCTTCTCTCTTCTTCTCTTGGTTAATCTTGCTAGTGGTCTATCAATTTTATTTATCTTTTCAAAGAATCAACTTTTTGTTTCATTTATCTTTTGTGTTTTTGTTTGTTTGTTTCAGTTTCATTTAGCTCTGCTCTGATCTTGGTTATTTCCTTTCTTCTGCTGGGTTTGGGTTAGGTTTGTTCTTGTTTCTCTAGTTCCTTGAGGTGTGACCTTAGATTGTCTATGTGTGTTCTTTCAGACTTTTTGGTGTAAGCATTTAAGGCTATGAATTTTCCTCTTGGCACCACCTTTACTGTATCCCAGAGGTTTTGATAGGTTATGTCACTGTATCACTCAGTTCAAAGAATTTTTAAATTTCCTTCTTGATTTCATTGTTGACTCAATGATCATTCAGGAGCAGGTTATTTAATTTCCATGTATTTGTATGGCTTTTAAGGTCCTTTTTGGAGTTGATGTTCAGTTTTATTCCACTGTGGTCTGAGAGAGTAATTTCAATTTTCTTAAATTTTTTGAGACTTGTTTTGTGGCCTATCATATGGTCTATCTTGGAGAAAGTTCCATATGCTGATGAATAGAATGTATATTCTACAGTTGTTGGGTAGAATGTTTTGTAAATATCTGTTAAGTTTATTTGTTCCAGGGTATAGTTTAAATCCATTGTTTCTTTGTTGATTTTCTGTCTTGATGACCTGTCTAGTGCTGTCAGTGGAGTATTGAAGTCCCCCACTATTACTATGTTGCTGACTATCTCATTACTTAGGTCTAGTAGTAGTTGTTTCATAAATTTGGGAGCACCAGGGTTAGGTGCATATATATTTAGGATTATGATATTTTCCTGTTGGACAAGGCTTTCTATCATTATATAATGTCCTTGTTTGTCTTTTTTAACTGCTGTTACTTTAAAGTTTGTTTTGTTTGATATAAGAATAGCTACTCCTACTCACTTTTGGTGTCCATTTGCATGGAATGTCTTTTTTCACCCCTTTACCCAACATTTATGTGAGTCCTTATATGTTAGGTGAGTGTCTTAAAGGCAGCAGATAATTGGTGAATTCTTATCCGTTGTGCAATTCTGTATCTTTTAAGTGGAGCATTGAGGCCATTTACATTCAACGTCAGTAGCGAGATGTGAGATGCTATTCCATTCATTGTGCTATTTGTTGCCTGTATATTTTGTGTGTTTTTGTTTGTTTGTTTGTTTTTTGTTTTTGTTTTTGAGATGGAGTTTCGCTCTTGTCGCCCAGGCTGTAGTGCAGTGGCATGATCTCGGCTCACTGCAACCTCTGCCTCCTGGGTTCAAGTGATTCTTCTGCCTCAGCCTCCTGAGTAGCTGGGACTACAGGCACATGCCACCACGCCCAGCGAATTTTTGTATATTTAGTAGAGATGGGGTTTCATGATGTTGGCCAAGATGGTCTTCAACTCCTGACGTCAGGTGATCCACCTGCCTCGTTCTCCCAAAGTGCTGGGATTACAGGCATGAACCACTGTGCCCAGCCAGATTTTTTAATTGTATTTTTGTTTTATAGGTCCTGTGAGATTTATGCTTTGAAAAGGTTCTGTTTTGATGTGTTTTCAGGATTTGCTTAAAGATTTAGAGCTCTTTTAGCAGTTCTTGTATTGCTGGCTTGGTAGTGGTGAATTCTCTTAGCATTTGTTTGTTTGAAAAAGACTGTATCTTTCCTTTGTTAAGCTTAGCTTCGCTAGATACAAAATTCTTGGCTGATAATTGTTTTGTTTAAGGAGGCTAAATTTACGGCTCCAGTCCCTTCTAGCTTATAGATGTTCAGCTGAGAAATCTGCTGTTAATCTGATAGATTTTCCTTTATAGTTACCTAGTGCTTTTGCCTCACAGCTCTTAAGATTCTTTCCTTTGTCTTGACTTTAAATAACCCGATGACAGTGTGCCTAGACGATGATCTTTTTGTGATGAATTTCTTTGAGCCTCTTGTATTTGAATGTCTATGTCTTTAGCAAGGCTGGGGAAGTTTTCCTCTATTATTCCCTTAGATATGCTTTCCAGACTTTTAGATTTCTCTTCTTCCTCAGGCACGACAACTATTCTTAGATTTGGTCGTTTAACATAATCCCAAACTTCTTGGAGACTTTGTTCATTTTCTTTTATTCTTTTTCTTTGTCATTATTGGATTGGGTTAATTCATAAACCTTGTCTATTCTTATGTTCTTTTTTTCTTTGTCATTGTTGGACTGAGTTAATTGATAAACCTTGTCTTCAAGCCCTGAAGTTCTTTCTTCTGCTTGTTCGATTCTATTGCTGAGACTTTCCAGAACATTTTGCATTTCTCTTTGGCCTTTATTTCCTGAAGTTCTGATTGTTTTTTAATTTATGCAGTCGGCCAGGCACGGTGGCTCTCGCCTGTTATCCCAGCACTTTGGGAGGCCGAGGCAGGTGGATCACCTGAGGTCGGGAGTTCGAGACCAGCCTGGCCAACATGGAGAAACCTCATCTCTACTAAAAATACAAAACTATCCGGGAGTGGTGGCACATGCCTGTAATCCCAGCTACTTGGGATGCTGAGGCAGGAGAATCGCTTGAACCCAGGAGGTGGAGGTTGCAGTGGACTGAGATCATGCCATTGCACTCCAGCCTGGGCGACAAGAGTGAAACTCCATCTCAAAAAAACAAAAAAACAAAAAATGTATGCAATCTATTTCACTGAAGATTTCTCTCCTCATTTCTTGAATCATTTTTTGAATTTTTTAAAAGTTGGACTTCACCCTTCTCTGGTGCCTCCTTGATTAGCTTAATAATCACCCTTCTGAATTCTTTTCAGGTAAATCAGGGATTTCTTCTTGGTTTGGATCCATTGCTGGTGAGCTAGTAATTTTGGGGGAGTGTTAAATGGCCTTGTTTTGTCATATTAGAATTGTTTTTCTGGTTCCTTCTCATTTGGGTAGGCTATGTCAGTGGGAAGGTCTAGGGCTCAAAGCTGCAGTTCAGATTCTTTTGTACCACGGGGTGTTCCTTTGATGTAGTACTGTCTCCCTTTTCCCAGGGATGTGGCTTCCTGAGAGCTGAGCTATAATGATTGTTATTTCTCTTCTGGATCCGACCACCCAGCAGGGCTACCAGGCTCCAGGCTGGTACTGGGGGTTGTCTGCACGGAGTCCTGTGATGTGAACCGTCTTCATGTTTCTCAGCAGTGGATACCAGCATCTGCTCTGGTGGAACTGGCATGGGAATGAAATGGACTCTGTGAGGATTTTTAGTTTTGGTTGTTTTAATGCACTATTTTTATGCTGGTTGACCTCCTGCCAGGAGGTGGCACATTCAAGAGAGCATCAGCTGTGGTAATATACTGGGGATCAGGCAGTAGGCAGGGCCCTAGAACTCCCAGGATAATATGCCTTTTGTCTTCAGCTACCAGAATGGATAGAGAAGGACCATCAGGTTGGGGCAGGGTTAGGCTGTCTGAGCTCAGATTCTCCTTGGGCAGGGCTTGCTGCAGCTGTTGTGGGGCATGGAGGTATGGTTCAATGGAGTTCTGTTCCTAGGAGGATTATGGTTGCCTCTTCTGTGTCATGCAGATTGTCAGGGAAGTTGGGGAAAGCAGGCAGTTTATAGGCCTCACCCAGCTCCCACACAACCCTAAAGGCTGATCTCACTCCCATCATGCCCACTCCCCCCAGTCCAACAGCACCAAGTTTGTTTCTAGGCAGTGAGTGAGCAGAGCTGAGAATTTGCCTCAGGCTACCAGCCTCCCAGCTGAGAAAGCAAGAAGGGCTTCCGTGCCTCCCTGCTTGTCAAATCTGCACACTAGATTCATGCCCTTCCCCGAGTTTGGCCAGGAAGCTTCATGTCTGGTTGGAGTTGTTAGAAAGTTCATCTGGAGGTTTCCATCTCTGTGTGGTCTACTACCAGTTCCTCTGTCAGCCCTCCCAAAGGACCCCTGTGAGACAAGTCAGAAATGGCTTCCCAGAGGACCCAGAGAGCCCACAGGGCTTTTCCCATTCCTTCCTCTACCCCTTTATTTTGCTCAGCTCTCTAATTTGACTCACCTCCAGGTAAAGTCAAATCCTGTCCTGTGAGCTAGACCTTCAGGTTCCCCAGTGAGGCTGTGGATTCATGGGTGGACAATCCCCCGTTTCCCACTTTCATAGCTCGGGCATTCACAATATTTGGGGTGTCTCCTAGGTCCTGCAGGAGCAGTCCGCTTCTTTCAGAGGATCTGTGGATTTTCTCATCTTTTTTGGTGTATTCCTGTAGTAGTTTTGGAGCAAAAGTCCATGATGTGAGTCTCCACCCACTGCTTTGTTCGTCTGAGTGGGAATTTCAATCTAGTCCTGCCTCCTATCTGCCATTTTCCCCTAGAATTTCCATGTCTTATTTCTTTAGGCTGTAGTTCATGGTGTCTTGTTTCCTTATGTGCCTGCTTATCTGCATATGCAGGGAATAGCATTTTAAAAAGTATTAATGGGAATTATTTGAAGCCTAAGATTAAGGCATCTTATTCCAAAGAGTGAGCTGGGTCACAACCTGGTTTCCAGTCTCCTGGATATAACCAGGGAAGCTCAAGCCAAAATCTTAGTTTAAGGAGTTGGAGAAACGATAGTTTATATATTGCATTTTACATAAAATCAAACTCCTATTTGGAGGAAGATGCTATGCACATACCATGATCTTAGAAAGGAAACTCAAAGAAGTGAGTTTAGCTTTGGGGGCTAAAGTTCTCCCAAGGGTGTTTTGGGATTTTTGAAAATTGAGATAATTATATGGCTTTTTTCCTTTATTGTGCTAATGTGATGTATTACATTGATTTATTTTTTTGTATGTTGAGCTATCTTTGCATTCCAAGGATGAATTCCACTTGGTTGTGGTATATAATCCTTTTAATATGCTGTTGAATTTGGCCTGCTAATATTTTGTTGAGGATTTTTGCATTCATATTCACAATAGATATTCATCTGCAGCTCTCTTCTTTTTGTAGTATCTCTGGCTTTGGTATCAGGATAATGTTAGCCTGGTACAATGAATTAGGAGATACCCAACTGATTTTTGTATACAGTAGTTCCCCCTCATCCATGATTTTGCTTTTTGTGGTTTCAGTTCCCTGTGGTCAGTAAATTGCAGCCTGAAAATATTAAATAGAAAATTCCAGAAATAAATAGTTCATAAGTTTAAAATTGTACACTATTCTGAGTAGCGTGATGAAATCTCACACAATCTTGTTCAGTCCCTTTCAGGACATGAATCATCCCTTTTCCACCTTATCCACACTGTATGTGCTACCTGCCCATTAGTCACTTGGTAACTGTCTTGGTTATCAGATCTACTGTCGCAGTATCACAGTACTTGTATTCAGGTAACCCTTATCTTACTTAATAATAGGCCCAAGGTGCAAGAGGAATGATGCTGGCAATTTGGATATGCCAAAGAGAAGCTGTGAAGTGCTTCCTTTAAGTGAAAAGGTGAAAGTTCTTGGCTTAATAAAGAAAGAAAAAAATTGCTGAGGTTGCTAAGATCTATGGTGAGAATGAATCTTCTATGTTATCCTGACAAAGGAAAAATAAATTAGTGCTAATTTTGCTATCACACCTCAAACTGCAACTGTTATGGCCGCAGTGAGTAATATCGCAGTTAAGATGGAAAAGGCTATTAATTTGTTGGTGGAAGTCATAAGCAGAAACTCATAAACTCGTAATTTCCAATTGATGGCAATTGGGTTCAGTACTATTTGAAGTTTTGCGTATCCACTGAGGGTCCTGGAATGTATCCCCCATGGATAAGGAGGACTGCTATATTGCTTTTCTATCCTACAGTTTTGCAAAACTCAATTTCTAGTTCTAGTTCATGGCTTAACCTGTAGAAACAGGTGGGACTGACGGACTGACACCCTCATCACTTGGCTGCAGAGGCCCTGCCTGGCTTCTAGGAAGGGCTGAGGCAGAGGATTCCTTCTGGATGTAACCCATGGTACTGGAGTAGCCACAGGTCACATCCATTTTTTTATTTCATTTCAGTTTCGTTATTTCATTTCAATTTAATTTCATTTCATTTTTCATCTTATAAGATGAAATAGTACCAGAAGCTGAGAACCCTTTTTCCTCTGAGGGTTGCTAAGTCTCAGCAAACATTATACCATGGGCACATGAACATGTGCTTAGACATGGTTGTCTGTTCTGTAAGAGATTTATGTCAGTATTGTACAGGCCAGGTAGGGAAAAGGATTTTCAGTGAGTCTTTTTCATTTATGAAAAGTATATTAATAAGGGTGATAGTGTTTTTTGTTTTTTGTTTGTTTGTTTATTTGTTTTGAGATGGAGACTTGCTTTGTCACACAGGCTGGAATGCAGTGGCACCATCTCAGCTCACTGCAGCCTCCACCTCCTGCAATTCTTGTGCCTCAGCCTCCTGAGTAGCTGGGACTACAGGCACCCACCACCACGCCCAGCTAATTTTTGTATTTTCAGTAGAGACAGGTTTTCACCATATTGGCCAGGCTGATCTCGAACTCCTAACCTCAAGGGATCTGCCCGCCTCAGCCTCCCAAAGTGCTGGGATTACGGGCATGAGCCACCTTGTCTGGCTATGACAGTGCTTTTTGATAATGAGCTTTAAAAGGATACTGAGGGATGGAAGCTAGAGAATAACGGGAAACCAGGCAAGTGATATCTTGCTGATAACAAGAGAATAAATTGTTGAAGATACATATTCCTTTGTATAAATCTTAGGGTACATACTGACTGTTTTTTATTGATACATATAGCTATACATATTTTCTATTGGGGGAACCTGCCCCCAATATTTCAACATAGATTCTTTCTATTTTCCCTAAGTGTCGGCTGGTCTGAGAAATAAAGAGAAAGAGTACCAAGAGAGAAATTTTACAGCTGGGCCTCCGGGGGTGACATCACATATCAGTAGGTCTGTGATGTCCCCTGAGCCGCAAAACCAGCAGGTTTTTATTAAATACTTTAAAAGGGGAGGAGGTGTATGAACAGGGAGTAAGTCACAAAGATCACATGCTTTAAAGGGCAATAAAGATGACAAGGCAAAGGGCAAAGCAAAGATCACAAGGCAAAGGGCAAAATTAGAATTACTAATGAGGGTCTGTTTTCAGCTGTGCACATTTTGTCTTGATAAATATCTTAAACAACAGAAAACAGGATTCAAGAGCAGAGAACCAGTCTGACTTCAAATTTACCAGGCTGGAATTTCCCAATCCTAGTAAGCCTGAGGGTACTGCAGGAGACCAGGGCATATTTCAGTCCTTATCTCAACCGCATAAGACATACACTCCCAGAGCGTCCATTTACAGACCTCCCCCAAGGAATGCATTCCTTCCCCAGGGTATTAATTATTAATATTCCTTGCTGGGAAAATAATTCAGTGATATCTCTCCTACTTGCATGTCCTTTTATAGGCTCTCTGCAAGAAGAAAAATATGGCTGTATTCTGCCCGACCCCACAGGCAGTCAGACCTTACGGTTGTCCTTCCTTGTTCCCTGAAAATTGCTGTTATTCTGTTCTTTTGCAAGGTGCACTGATTTCATATTATTCAAACACACATGTTTTACAATCAGTTTGTACAATAGTGGCCCTGAGGTGACGTACATTCTCAGCTTATGAAGATAACAGGATTAAGAGATTAAAGTAAAGACAGGCATAAGAAATTATAAGAGATTTGGGAACTGATAAATGTCCATGAAGTCTTCACAATTTTTGTTCAGAGATTGCAGTAAAGACAGGCATAAGAAATTATAAAAGTATTAATTTGGGGAACTGATAAATGTCCATTAAATCTTCACAATTTATGTTCATCTGCTACGGCTCCAGCTGGTCCCTCTGTTTGGGGTCCCTGACTTCCTGCAACCATTTTCATGCTACATGAGATATTTTGACATACTCATATAATGTGTAATTATCAAATCAGGGTAAATGAGATATCTATCACCTCAAATATTTATGTTTTTTAATGTTGGAAACATTAGAATTCTTCTCTTCCAACTATTTTGAAATATATAATAGATTATCGTTAATATGGTCAACCTACTGTGCTGTCATACACTACATCTTATTCCTTCTATGTATCTGTATTGTTGTACCCATTAATCAACCTCTCTTCATTTCCCCATTCCCTCCTACTTTTTGTAGCCTCTGTTAACCACTGTTTTGCTCTGTCTTTCTGAGATGTGCTTTTTTGGTTTCCACATTTGAGTGAGAATGTGCAATAGTTGTCTTTCAGGGCCTGGCTTATTTCATTTAATGTAATGACTTTCATTTTCATCCATGTAGCTGCACGTGACAGGATTTCATTCATTTTTATGGCTGAATAATATTCCATTTGTGTACATATACCACATTTTCTTTTTTCAATCATCCATTGATGGATACCTAGGTTGAATCCATATTTTGGCTGTTGTGAATAGTGCTGTAATAAGAGAGTACAAATATCTCTTCAATATATTTATATTATATATATAACATGTGTGTATGCATACACACATACATACATATGTACATACATACATACACACTCAGTAGTGGGTTTGCTGGATCATATGGTTTAGTTTTTTGAGGAACCTCCGTACTGTTCTCCATAGTAGTTGTACTAGTTTTCATTCCCACCTATAGTGTACAAGGATTCTTCTTTCTCCATATCCTCCCCAGTATTTTTTTTTTTTTTTTTGTCTTTTGAGTAATAGCCATTCTAACTGGAGTGATACGATATCTCATTGTGTTTTCTTCCTTTTTTGTGGTCAGGTGATTTTCTTCTTTTTTAGTTGTTTTAATTTTTTTGCTTTTTTTTTAGTGTACCTGTTATATTTTTGCTTGGTAGTCAACCATGAGGTTTTAAAAAAGAAACATTTTATAGATGTAACAAGTTATTTTTTAAGTTACAGAGTTTTTAAAAGAGATGGCGATCTCACTATGTTGGCCAGGTCGGTCTTTAACTCCTGGCCTCAAGCAGTTCTCCTGCTTTAGCTTCTCAAAGTGTGGAGATTACAGGCGTGAGCCTGTGCCTGGACAAGTTACTTTAAACAGATAGCTTGCCTTGATCACAAATAATAGAAACAAACAAAGGAAAAACTAAAACATTCTACACTTCTACTCCATCACATTATGACTTTTTGTTGTCTCAGTTTACATCTTTTTATATTACGTATATCTTAAAAAGTTACTGTAGTTATTTTTTGGGGGGAGCTTTTTGGTTTTTGCTTTTTTTGAGATGGGGTCTCACTCTGTCACCCAGGTTGGAGTGCAGTGGTGCAATCTCGGTTCACTGCAACCTCCGCCTCCCAGGCTCAAGCTATCCTCTTGATAGAGGTGGCAGCAAATCTGAAGCAACTGCTGTGAGGAAGCCAGCAGTGGAGGGGTGTGGCCAGGGCTGCGTGCTCCATGGAGCCATCAGGGGCTAGGAACAGGTGATCCCAGTGGGGACCCTGTGCTCCCAGGCATAGCTGCAGCTGCCTAACCACAGCTTTGGACTTGGGCATCCCTGCCCTCTTATGGGCCTGGAAAGCCCCCTGCCCCCTCAGACTTGGAAGTACTTGCTCCCACTCCTTGGCCTCCCTTCACTACCAGTACCCACTCTGGTGTAGAGCAAAGTTGTGGCTGAGCGCAGGTGCTGTCATGACCCAGTCAGGTGTGTGCACACTCAGGGTGGTGCTGACCTGCCAGCCCCCTACTACCTTGGCTCCCCACAGAGTTTGGGCGCCAATGAGTGTGGAAGGGAGATGGGAAGGTTGTAGGCAGCTTCACGTGGGCCTGTGGGCACCCCTCTGCGGACAGCCTGGGTACCACAGATGGCATGTTGATGGCGGTGAGAGGCAGACAGGTTCCTAGGCGGAAGGGGCAAGTCCTCAGTGAAATCTCACCTTCAAGCCAAGGACAGCCTGAAGCCTGGAGGCCAGGCTGCCAGTGCCAGGTGGAGTCTGCAGCCTGGAGTGAGAACTTACTTGATGCCTTTTGGCCAATTGGATGATGCTTTTTCCAGGCCTTCCTATGGCTGCCCATGGACCAGTTAGCACATACTCCCTCCCTTCTGAGCCTGTAAAAACCCAAGGCTCAGCTAGACTCAGGGACTCATCAACTCATTGGGACTACCTAACTGTGGATAGGAGCTGCCCACTCAGGGTCTCCTCTCTACTAAGAGCTGTTCCATCACTCAATAAGGCTTCTCTCCACCTTGTTCACCTTCCAGTTGTCTATGTGACCTCATTCTTCCTGGACACAGGACAAGAACTTGGGACTTGCTGAATGGTGAGAGTGAAAGGAGCTGTAACACATTCCTGGCCGACTTGCCAGGCTGTGGGTGGTGACACACAAATACTGCATGAGTGAAGAGTGGTGACCTTTCTAGGGGCCCAGACCTCAGGATTCCTGAGCCAGAGCTGCTGTCACACCATAGGCCTCCCACCCTCCACTGGCACCTGGTGGCTGCCCCATGCAATGGGAAGCAGCTGTGGGGCCAGGCCAGGCCCGGAGCCACTGGCCAGAGCAGGGCAGTGGGACTGAAACAGCGGTAACACAAATGGGCTGAAACATGTGCCACCTGAAACACATCCCCCAACTTGTTGTGCTGCAGGCGACAAGGAGAGAAGATTTGTGACTCTTCTGGGATCCTAGACCTCAGGACTCCCAGAGCCAGGGCTCTGACACACTGTAACACCCTCTTTGGGGCTTTGTGGTTCCTGGCATCTCTGAGCTTTCAGGTACCACTTCATTCCCCTTTTCCAGACATTGGTGCCCACAGTGGAAGCCGCTTGCAGTACATCTGGTCCAGTCACAGCCTTGCATGGAGCCAGTGCCTATGCTGGTGGCTGGAGCTGCCTGCCTCACTGCAACAGTCAGTGTGCCTGGCTGTGCACGTAGCCGGACCCCACACTTGCTCACTCACACACCCCTCACTACTCTGCACCTGGCTTGCCCTTGACAGGCGGGGGGGTCTGGGCTGGTAGCACAAGCTGAGTACAGCCTGCTGGGCTGAGTGGGCAGAACAAGCCCAGCAGGTGTGAGCAAAACTCAAGCAGAGGTGCCACTGGCCACAGGGGTTTCTGACTGGTGAAGTGACATGCTAAAGATCCTGACACTCCCACCTCAGCCTCTTAAGTAGCTGAGATCATAGGTGCGTGCTATGACACCCAGCTAACTTTTTGTATTTTTGGTGGAGACGGGGCTTTGCCATATTACCCTGGCTGGTCTCAAATTTCCGATCTCAAACAGTCTGCCTGCCTCTGCCTCCCAAAGTTCTGGGATTATAGGCATGAGCCACTGTGCCCAGTCTATTGTTTTAAGTAGATTTGTCTTTTAGTATTCATACCAGAGATATGACTGGATTACACACTACAAGTATATTATTAGAGTATTCTGTGTTTGTCTGTATACTCACTTTTACCAATGGGTTTTATACTTTCAAATGTTTTTTTGTTTTTGCATGTGGTGTCCTTCTCTTTCATAGTGAAGAACTCCCTTTAGCATTTCTTTTTTTTTTTTTTTTTTTTTGAGACGGAGTCTTGCTCTGTCGCCCAGGCTGGAGTGCGGTGGCACGATCTCGGCTCACTGCAAGCTCTGCCTCCCGGATTCACGCCATTCTCCTGGCTCAGCCTCCTGAGTAGCTGGGACTACAGGCGCCCGCCACCGCGCCCGGCTTATTTTTTGTATTTTTAGTAGAGACGGGGTTTCACTGGGGTTTCACTGTGGTCTCGATCTCCTGACCTTGGGATCCGCCCACCTCGGCCTCCCAAAGTGCTGGGATTACAGGCTTGAGCCACCGCGCCCGGCCGCCTTTAGCATTTCTTATGAGTCCCTTTCAAGTGTTTGCTTGTCCTGGTAAAGGCTTTATCTCCTTCGTATTTCAAAGATAGCTTTGCTGAGAAGAATATTCTTGGTTGACACGTGTTTCTTTTTCTTTTTCTTTCAGTACCACTTTGAATGTCATTTCACTCCCTCCTGATCTGTATGCTTTCTGCTGAGGATTCTATTGCCAGATAAATCAGAGCTTCTTTATATGTTGTTTACTTGTTTTCTCTTGATGCTTTTAGGATCTTCTCTTTGTGCTTGACTTTGAGAATGTACTTATTTATTAAACTTTTAGATTTGGGTAAATGTGAAGTTTTGTTACATAGGTAAACTTGTCCCATGGGGGTTTGTTGTACAGATTTGTTCATCACCTAGGCATTAAGCCCAGTACCCAATAGTTATCTTTTCTGCTTCTCTTCCTTCTCCCACCCTCCACCCCAGTGTCTGTTGTTACCTTCTTTGTGTTCACAAGTTCTCATCATTTAGTTCCCACTTATAAGTGAGAACAAGTAGTATTTGGTTTTCTGTTCTGCATTAGTTTGCTAAGGATAATGCCCTTCAGCTCCATCCATGTTCTTGCAAAAGACATGATCTTGTTCTTTTTTTATGGCTGTATAGTATTCCATGGTGTGTATGTACCACTTTGTCCAGTCTACCATTGATGAGTATTTCGGTTGATTCTATGTTTTTGCTGTTGTGAATAGTGCTGCAGTGAACATTTGTGCATGTGTCTTTATGGTAGAATGATTTGTATTCTTCTGGGTATATACCCAATAATGAGATTGCTGCATCAAATGGTAGTTCTGCTTTTAGTTCTTTGAGGAATTGCCATACTGCTTTCCACGATGGCTGAAATAATTTACACTCCCACTAACAGTGTATAAGTGTTCCCTTTCCTCTGCAACCTTGCCAGCATCTGTTATTTTTTTACTTTTTAATAATAGCCTTCTGACTGGTATGAGATGGTATCTCATTGTGGTTTTGATTTGCGTTTCTCTAATGATCAGTGATATTGAGGATTTTTTTTTTTTTTTTTTTTTAACATAGTCTTGCTGTGTTGCCTAGGCTGGAGTGCAGTGGTGTGGTCTCAGCTCACTGCAACCTTCTGGGTTCAAGCAATTTCCCTCCCTCAGCCTCCTGAGTAGCTGAGACTACAGGTGTGTGCCACCACATCTGAATAATTTTTTAGTTTTTAGTAGAGAGTGGGTTTCACCATGTTGGCTGGGCTGGTCTCAAACTCCTGGCCTCAGGTGATCCACTCGCCTCAGCCTCCCAAAGTGTTGAAATTACAGGCATGAGCCACTGCGCCCTGCCTAAGCTTTTTTTTTTCATGCTCATTGCCTGCATGTATGTCTTCTTTTGAAAAGTGTCTATTCATGTCCCTTGCCGACTTTTTAATGAATTTGTTTTTCTCTTGTAAATTTAATTCCTTATAGATGCTGGCTGTTAGACCTTTGTCGGATGCATAATTTCAGATGTTTCCTCCCATTCTGTAGGTTGTCTGTTTGTTACTTTTGCTATGCAGAAGCTCTTAAGTTTAATTAGATCCCATTTGTCAATTTTTGCTTCTGTTGCAATTGCTTTTGGTGTCTTTGTCATGAAATCTTTACTCATTCCTATGTCCAGTATGGTATTGCCCAGGTGAGAATTTGTTCTATGCCTTGGGGTAGGCTTATTTGAATTGAATCTGTTTGGTGATCTTTGACCTTCCTGTTCATGGATGTTTATATCTCTGTGTAAATTCTACCCCTTGCTCTTTCTCAACTCCCTCTTGAAGGCCAATGATTCTTAGATTTGCTCTTTTGAGGTGATTTTCTATATTTTGTAGGTATTCTTTTTTCTTTTTATTCTCTGTGTATTTTCAAGTAGCCTGTCTTCAAGCTCACTGATTCTTTACTCTGCTTGATCCATCTGCTATTAAAAGCCTCTAATGCATTTTTCAGTTCAGGGAATGTATTTCTCAGTCCCAGGATTTCTGTTTGATTTTTTTTTTAAAGTTATTATTTCAATACCTTTTAAAAATTTCACTGATAGATTTCTCAATTGATTTCCTGTGTTATATTGGAGTTCACTGAGTTTTTGAATCTTGGGCAGACAGGGATTAGGAAGAAGCAATGATTAAGGAATATACAGATACAACATTAAAATTCTTTAACAGTGATAAAAAGGGCTGGGTGGCTCACGCCTATAATCCCAGCAATTTCGGAGGCCAAGGCAAGAGGATCGCTTGAGGTCAGACCAGCCTGGCCAACATGGTGAAACCCTGTCTCTACTAAAAATACAAAAATCCAGGTATGATGGTACATGCCTGTAATCCCAGCAACTCGGGTGAGGCAGGAGAATCACTTGAACCTAGGAGGTGGAAGATGCAGTAAGCCGAGATCATGCCACTGCACTCCAGCCTGGGCGACAGTGAGACTCTGTCTCAAACCAACAAGAACAATGATAGAAAAGATTTAACATCACTGAAAGTTGTAAGGTAGTAAACCCTAAACCTCCACCCCTCCATTAAAGCAATGATTATAAGACTATACTTTGAACAATTATATGACTACAGATTAGCTAACTTAGATGAAATGGACAAATTTCTAGCAACACAGACATTGCCAAAACTGACTCAAGAAGAAGTAAAAAACTTTAGTAGATGTGTAACAATGGATTATGTCAATAATCAAAACCTCTGAACAAATAAAGGCCCAGAACCAGATGACTTAAAAAAAAAAAAAGAAAAAGAATTCTTGATCTGAAGAATCTCACATCACTGTCTCGTTAGGGTAAGTCACTGGCTCCTTTTTCCATCTTGGGGGGGTCATGGTTCCTTGTTTGCTGTTGTTTCCTGTGGACATATATCTATGTCTTCTCGTTGAAGGATTAGTTATTTCAGTTTTCACTGTCTGGCTTGTTTGGGTTTTTCTTGGATATTTTTACATAGAGGTTCTTTACAATTCACCTGTTGAATTTCCTTTATGCTAGGTCACTGCCTCCTCCTTGGTACTAGATGGCCGCTCATGTCCAGGTTTGCCACAGCTCTGGCAAGCGTTCAGAGTACTGATGGTCCTAGGTTGGGGAGATCCCAAATGGGATACTCCAGCTGTGTGGAAAAGCTGGCTAGGATTTCATACCCAGCAAGCCTGTAGAGTGTATCTCCTACAGTGTGGTGATGCTGAACAGCTACTCTGATTTAGCATCTTCTTTGGCTGAGAAACCAAGCAGATTTTGCAGACTGCGGTTGCTGCTATTCCCACCTCCCATCTTTGTCTTTGGTTGCTCTCAGGAGTTTTTCTTCCTGTAGGCACTTGTGATGCTTTCTGTGGGTTGAGGCAGGAACAGTTCTCCTGCAAGGAACCCAAGATGGTAGGGAAGTTGGTGTTGATCTCACTTTTTCCAGTGTAGAAACTGAGTCTGGGGAAAATTTTCCTTGCAGATTAGGGGAGAGGCATCACAGTTACAGAAGTCCGATTCTCTTACCATCTGCTTGAAATTTTTTCACTTCTTTTTGTGGTCCCGGGGATTGTCCCATCCTTAGATTTGAGTTCTGGGATATTGCTGGTAATAATCTTGGCATTGGATATTGGCTTTTGGTTTTCTCTTGGGGGAAGTGAAGTCAGATTGCTTCAACTCTGCCATTTTGGTGATGTCGTTCTCCCTGATTATTTCTTGATGATAATTTCTTGATTATGGACTTACTGTGAGTTTGCAGTCGCCCACATTGCATGAATGCCTAAGTTGACTACACCATTTGCAATCCCGAATTAATATTGATTCTTTCCTGATTATTGTTTTAATGTAAACTTAAACATAAAATTATACCAGTTTTATGGAAATTCTTGAGTTCCTTTACTTGGTAAGAAATGTCTTGAATGCTTGCAGTTATGAACTGTAGTTTCCCCATTTTATAGCTATTTGACTTGTATTTTTTCAGGTTTATGATATATTAATGTTCCTAGAGCTTATACTCATTTAAAAACAGCCTCAATACTGAAGTTCTTGAATGAAACAGCTCAATAGAAACTATGGAGATGCCTTTGTGTACAATATGGTTAGGATAGCATGTCCTAGATGTACATATCATAATTATGTTTTTAAAAAATATCTTATAGGTGAAGTGCCAGCATTATAAGAAAAAACGAACGGAGCAACAAGAAACTATTGCTTCTTTGCAAATGGAAGTCTATAGATTAAGAAAGGAGGAAGAAGATCGCATTGTCACTCAAAACAGAGTGTTTGCCTATCTGTGCAAAAGAGTTCCTCATACCGTCTTGGATAGACAGTAATTTTGCTACATCAATTGATATGTAGCTAGATTCATGGTTTTGTTTGTTTGACCTGATTTCATCTTGGGGGTGGTTATAACTCTTACAAACTAGAAAAGCCTCTCTCTCCTCTTCTTCTGCATTGTTTTTCCATGCTCATCCTGTTTTTTTTTTTTTTGTTTGCTTGTTTGTTCTAGAGGTCTTTTGAGGAATGGAATTGAACATTTACTAAAAATAACACTAAACTTTTAAATAAATTCATAATTAATCAGACATTTCTCAAAATAACTGATCCTTTTAGTGAAGAATAATATTTAGAGATCACTGTATGGGTTTTAGGGTTGCTTAGTTTTATTATGTTATTGATTTTAGTGGAAAGAACCAGGGACTATATATTTTGGAGGGGACTATATATATTGAACCCAGCTGAAGTTAAGATACTATTTTTATTTAAATTCTGATTTTACATTTGTAACTGTTGTCTTTTCTACTGAAAATCATTCTTAAGAACAATATTATTATTATTTGCTATATCTGATAATACATAAAAATAGTTTCAAAATATTAAAACTAGAATTACTAACAATCAGCCTACTGAATGAAATTTAAATTTCTGGCATTAGGAGATATGCCTCATGTAAATGATGAGTTAATGGGTGCAGCACACCAACATGGCACATGTATACATATGTAACCAACCTGCACATTGTGCACATGTACCCTAGAACTTAAAGTAAAATAAAAAAAAATTCTGGGCAGCTCTCTTGGACATTAATATATTCCACTATGTGTGTAGTCAATATGTATATTTCTAAAATATCTTGAAATACTTGTTTCTCTGTGTGTTTGCATCACCAAATGCAGTTAGATTTGTTTCAATTTCTTTTCAATTTTCAGGGATTGCTTTTTAAAATTTTACTTTTGAATGTGTAAGCATTTATATAATTCCAAAATCAAAACTATTCATTATTTATATTTAGAGAAGTTGTATTTTCATTCCTGTCCCCTTTATTCCATCCTATCCTTACCTCCCCTGTAGGTAATTGATTTTAAATGTTTAGTGTTATTTTTAGCAATATAAGTAGTATGGATATTATATTCATATTCTTTCTTGTTTACATGCTAGCACCTTCTTTTTTTCTCTTAACAGTTTAAACTGATTGCATTTTAAGCGGTATTATAGGCTTAGTAGGACTGGTAATCTTGAATAATTAGATGTTTCTATTTTACTATAAAAATAAATGAGGTCAGCTATAAAGTAAAAACAAGTTAAAACTATAGGTTTTTTTGATACTTATTTCAGAGATAATACACATATATACACATATATAATTTTCATCCTCTTGAAGGAAAAGTAAGGACAAACATATAACAAAAACAACATTAAAATGTTAGTGAAAGATGTGAATAAAGAGAAGAGGGAGGCAAGGTAAGAAAAATAGGAGAGGTTGCCGATGGCTCAAGCCTATAATCCCAGCACTTTGGGAGGCCGAGACGGGCGGATCACGAGGTCAGGAGATTGAGACCATCCTGGCTAACACAGTGAAACCCCATCTCTACTAAAAAATACAAAAACTAGCCGGGCGTGGTGGCGGGCGCCTGTAGTCCCAGCTA
>NW_012118043.1:8303406-8310223 GCF_000951035.1 Colobus angolensis palliatus
CTGCACCCATCAACTCGTCAGCACCCATCAATTCATCATTTATATCAGGTATAACTCCCAATGCAATCCCTCCCCCCTCCCCCCTCCCCATGATAGGTCCCCGTGTGTGATGTTCCCCTTCTCTGGGAAGAGTCTTAAGAGACAATATGACAATATGGAAAGTGTGCTGTAACTTTGAGAGACTTAAATTGGCCGAAGAGTTTGAGTTCTACTTTCTGTGTGACAGGAAACATACCCAAAGATTTCTGAGCAAGGAGATTAAACCCAGAGACAGAAAGACAAGTTAGTAATCGGTTGTAGTAGTCTAGGTGAAGGCTAATGAAGGTCTTAACTAGGACCAAAAAAGGGAGAGACTGCAAAGATGGACAGGAGTTGTCCGGGTGAATTGGCTATAGATGTTGAAAGGAATGGAGGAGTCAAAGATGGCCAGTTTTTAAGCTACATTTGAAGGAACGGGGAAGAAACCGATGAATTCATTTATGGATATATGCTTAGGCACCTTCAGTCATCCATGTAGACATATCAGGCCTATTGTTAAAAGGGCCAAACTCCAGAGAACTTCCAAATTCCATATACAGAAAGAAGAGGCAGAAGAGGAATTGTGTTTGGGTATCATGATAACCAAGGAACACAAGTGTTTCAAGGAGAGGGTGATCAGCAGTGTTGCATGCTTCCTCATTGGTTAACTTGTTTACTTTTCCACTGTTTTATTTGCTCAGAATTCCCAGTACTTAACATGTAATAAGTCTTCCCTAAAACTTTATTGAAGATAATTAGTTACAATCACTCAGAATGAATGAAGTTTGCTGTGAAGGAAAAGATTAGAAATAGAAGCGTAGCATAAGGGGGAAGTAGGTCAAGAGGATTTGTGTGGGATATAAAGATTAAAGCATATTTTCAGGATAATGTGAAAGCTGGCATATGTCAAGATGGGGAAGGGTTGAAGAGAAAAAGAATAATCTAGAAAGTTGTGACATTAAGAGCACAATTGGCTGAATTAGGTCTGAAAAGGAGGATGGGTTGGTAATGTTTTCCCAAGATAGGAGGGAAACATAAATTTTTCCTTTAAAAAGAATAACACATGAAAGCATAGTATTTTTTTTGTTTTTCTCTCGTTTTTTAAATCACAAAAGCAATGAGTGTTTATAAAAATTCAAACAATATAAAAGTGTATATGGTAAAATGTAACAAATCTGCTTGCTTTCCTAATCCCCACATCCCAGAGATAACCTCCTCTCCTAACAGTTTGGTGTGTGTCCTTCCTACTGTTTCTCAAAAGGAGTGCTGTTGGCATTTTGAGTGAGACAGTTCTTCTTTGTGTATTGTTGTGTTGTTCACTGGTGAACTTTTAGCATTCTGCCCCCTCTCCAACTAGTCAATATGGCAACATTGCCCCTCCATACACCCACTAGGTTACAATTTATTCCCTGGTTAAGAACCCATAGAGTTCTTTTTCAATATATGTACATATTCACATCTAACTTTTTTCTTTTCTTTTTAGGCAAAGGTAAAAAATATACATTTGATTATGCAACATTAATTTTTTCCATCATCATTCCTTGTTAAGGACATACAAATTTACATTATTTTTTCTACTTCTCCATTATTTCCTTTTTCTTTTTTTTTTTCTTTTTCTTTTTCTTTTTTTTGAGACGGAGTCTTGCCCTGTCACCAGGCTGTAGTGCAGTGGTGTGCTCTTGGCTCACTGCAACCTCCGCCTCCCAGGTTCAAGTGATTCTCCTGCCTCAGCCTCCCAAGCAGCTGGGACTACAGGCGCGCACCACGACGCCCAGCTAATTTTTTGTATTTTTAGTAGAGATGGGGTTTCACCATGTTGGCCAGGATGGTCTCAAACTCCTGACCTCGTGATCCACTCACCTCAGCCTCCCAAAGTGCTGGGATTACAGGCTTGAGCCACTGTGCCCAGCCCATTATTTTCTATAGTATGGATGTGCCATTAACCTTTCTCCTGATGGAGAGTTAAATTATTTCTGGCTTTTCACTCTTATAAATAATGGTGCAGTGAACAACTTGGTTCATATTGGGTTGCATCTTTTGACATATTTCTGTGGGAGATATTGCTAGAGGTAGAACTGTTGGGACAAGGAGGATATGCATTTAATATGTTGAGATATAATGTTTATAGTTATTTTTAAATCTAGAGTTTGAAATTAATATAACATATGACTTAGTATAGTATTTGCTTTCTGGTAAGAATCACTTAAATTTTTTAAAGCCTGCCAGATAATCTATACTTACTTTTACACTGTAATTTGAAATTATGTAGTGAAACTAGTAGTTGCTCTAATACCGCATTTTGAAAATAATTCAATATTCTGTTTTCTAGGTTGCTTTGTCTAATTGATTACTATGAATCTAAAATTAGAAAAATTCATACACAAAGGTACGAATAATCCTGTATTACAGTTTTTAAAGTTTTTAATCCAGTAATCACACCAGAAGTTTCTGTAGCTTTTGAAACTTTAAATATACTATGGAAATCCACCTAATATGTCACTGTGAAGTTCTTTTTTATAAAGATCTTGAAGACTGTATTTTACAACTTAAGTCAAGATGTTTTGTTGTATTTATGTTAAATTATGTATACTTATTTATCACCGAAGTATTGGTCACAACGGAAATGGTATTTCCCTTTATTTTCTTGAAGTATTACAATTTTTTCTACTGATGTGATCTAGCCCCTGGGTAGTTACTGAGTATATCCACAAAGTATATAGAATTAGATTGGCTGCTTACCAAAGTGCAACCTAATTAGTATGCAGATTTATGTGAGATAAACATAAAATGTCAGTGAAAAATCAAGCTTATAGATTAAAACACACTTATCACGTGATTAAATAAGCATAGAGATAAATGGTTTTTGGCTAAACTAAAATAGCTGAAGGATATCTAAGATATAATTTAAAATGCTTTAATGTAAGGTCACTAAAACAGTAGCTAATCTTTTTATTATTTATAGATGGAACAGTTCTTTTAACAAATATGTATTTGAGCACCTATTTTGTACCATGTTCTAAGTAATTAGGATCCCATAATAAAGCAGATAATTCTTCATTTTAATGAAACATATGTTCGAGTAGTCTTGCCCCAAGAATAGTGACTTTCCAGAATCTTGGAGAGAACAATGGCAGAGCTCCGTGGGTTGCTGGTTGCTGATTATCTGTAGTACCGTGGGGACTCCAAAAAAGAAAAAAAAAAAAAAGAGAAGAAAGGGAAAAGAAAAGGAAGAAGGAAAAAAGGGAGAAGAGAGCAACTAATTAAAAAGCAACTTTTTGCTTTATATTCTTTTCAGAAAGCAGCATTTTATCAAGTAGCATCAGGGACCTTCTGACTTCCAAATGAAACTGTCATTTAGATGATGGAGATTCTACAAAGATAGGACAACTACTCAACTCGGCTGTTGTAGCACAAAATCAGACACACATAATATATAAATGAATTGGCACAGGTGTGTTACAATAAAAATAGTTACAGAATCAACAGCCTGCTGAATATAGCCTGCAGACAGCAGTTTGCTGACCCCTGATCTAGACGATGAAGAGAGGGGATTTGGGGTTTTTGGTAAGAGTAGAATAGATTTAACATAACATAGCCATCAGGAAATTTTTCATGTAGAATATGATGTGAGAGGTACTTGTAGAGTTCTGCAAACGGGGTTCTCTGACTAAAGGTGACAAAAGGATTGAGGCCATTGGAGTGGTGGTATTGAATTTAGTTGTCATGAATTTGTAATGAAAATCTGGGGTTGAGAAACGAGCGACTTGGAGAAGAATCACTTTTTAGCTTAAAAAGCTTTTCATCAGTTGTCTAGCTGAAGTAAAGTATTTTGGCCTATGCAAATTATCCTTGGGTCAGATATTTGGATTGAATGTGTTATTGAGGGAAGTGGAGGATAGGAAGAAAATAGGAGATACATTAATAAATAATATTCTACAAATGAGAAAATTTGCAGCAATAAAAAGAGTCTCCTAAGGAGGGGGTTTTTCAGGATTCATTGACTGAACGGAGTTTATATTATAAACTCAGTCTCCTTTCTAAGAGTGAGTACTAACTTGAAAGTGAGATTCTGGCAATTTCAGGATAGATTTTGAGATCTACCAATAGGATATAAGTATCATCTAAAGAAGTAGGAGTACTGTAGAAAGAGGATGTAACAATTCATTGACAAGTATTACATTAGTAAAGAAGATGAAAGAGGAGAGAGGGGAAGACAGGCTAAGATTTGGAGGCCTAAGTAGGATAAACAGGAAGCACAGGAGAAGAGCTATGAACCTGTAGAACTGAAGCAGCAAGACCAAAGGAAGAAGACAGGTGGGACATGGGCCTTTTGCAGTGGCAAAAGCTTCTCTGCTTATCCATTTTTTTAAGGCCGGTGTTGTCCAAAGTTTTTTTTTTGTTGTTATTGTTTTTATCATCAGACTATATGCACATGCATAAAATAAACTTACATTGGGAATAAATAAATCATTTGAACTGAATCAATCCATTGATACTTACTAGACTGGTGATATGTTTATGTGTAATACTAGAAATCATGCATGTACCCAGTGCACACTAGGCTACAGTAGTAATACTTTATGCAACAGTTAAAGCGAAATGTAGTCCTTAAAAAATGAAGTTGTATTTAACAGAAAAGTATTTTATACTGCTTCAATTTTTAAATTTAAGATTTAATGAAATTCAAAGTTTATTTCTTTGGTGGCATTACCCATATTTCAAGTGTTAAGCGGTAAACACTAGCTCATGTAGCTATTGGTTACCATATAGGACAGCACAGTGATAGTTAATCAAGATTGCTAAAAATAATCATATGTATTTGCTAGCACTTTGCATTTCACAGAGTCCTTCAGTATCTTTCGTTTGCTTTTTACACCAGTCCTGTAAAGTAGATGTGACAGATACTGTTTTACAGATGAGAAAATAAATTCTGAGAGATTGACTTATTCAAATAGTACAACTAGTTAATGGTGTTATCAAGGCTTGAACCAAGACTATTAAATCTGTTGCTTTTTCCACTTACGATCTGCATTTTTTCATATAGGTTTTTTGGTTACCTAAAAGTACTAGAAGGAAAAAATAGTATGTGAATGCATTTTTTGAAAGAACATGGATGTTCCACCTGTGTTTCGTTTTGTTTATTCGGCAGTGCTTTTTCACCTCTTATAGTCCATAGTTTTTCTAGGCAGTGAGATACAGTGGTGAATAAGACAAAGTTCTGGTCTTCATGGATCATATATTCTAAGTAAAAAGAGAGTAAATGGATATTGTATGTTCCATAATAATAGATAATAGTAGTGTTCTAATACCATTCTCTATGAGAACAAGTAGGAAATTTGAATTAATTTTAATTCATGTTTAGATGATTAAACCCTCATTACATTGGTTTAATTAGATTTTTTTCTTTGAAGATAGATTTTTCATAAGTATACTGCATGCGTGTTTTCATAGGCAATATAAAGAAGATGGAAGTCAGTCAGAAGAAGAAAACGACTACAGAAATCTGGATGCCTCACCAACTTATAAAGGCCTTTTAATGGTATGGGGACTGCATAACCAATAAATACTTTTTAATAAAGTAAGTAATCTAAGAAAGTTAATTATTTTTCTATGAAATGTATTGCAGTCATTACAGAATCAACTCAAGGAGGCAAACTCTCAGATTGATGCACTTTTAAGTGAAAAGCTGAACCTCCAAAAAGATTTGGAAACCAGGTGAGAGAAACTTAAGTATTTTTTTTTTTTTTTTTCTGAGACAGGGTTTCACTCTGTCACTCAGGCCAAGTGCAGTGGTGTGATCATGTCTCACTGTAGCCTTGACCTCCAGGGCTCAAGACTAATCAAGTCTCTTAGCTGGGACTATAGGTGCGAGCCACCACACCCAGCTAATTTTTTAAATTATTTATTTTTAATTGAGACAGAGTCTCACTCTGTCCCCCAGGCTGGAGTGCAGTGGCGCAATCTCGGCTCACTGCAACATCTGCCTCCCAGGTTCGAGTGACTCTCCTGCCTCAGCCTCCCGAGTAGCTGGGATTACAGGTGTGCGCCATGACGGCTGGCTATTTTTTGTATTTTTAGTAGACATGAGGTTTCGCCATGTTGGTCAGGCTGGTCTTGAACTTCTGACCTCAAGTGATCCTTTCTCCTTGGCCTCCCAAAGTGCTGGGATTACAGGCATGAGCCACCAGGCTCGGCCTCTAATTTTTTAATTTTTTGTTTGGTAGAGATGGGGTCTCCTTGTGTTGCCTAGGCTGATCTTGAACTCCTAGGCTTAGTGCCAGAATTCCCAAAGTACTGGAATTACAGGCATGAGCCACTGCATCCGGTCAATTTTTCTTCATCCTTTGAAAAGTAAACATATACTGGAATTTGGAATATTAAATGCACCATTCTATCTCCTTTGCTCTAAGGCTAATCATGAGTACATAATATTCTTCTACTCACTTTAGTCAGTTCTCTCCCATGATAACTTATGAAAGGAACACACGGGTAGGCAAGAGAAATGAGAAAACAGGAGGCCACATGGAAGAAGTTAAAACTAGCTAAGAACTTCAAATAAGCTGGGCACAGTGGCTTTCGCCTGTAATCTCAGCACTTTGGGAGGCAGAGGCAGGCGGATTGCTTGAGGCAGGAATTCGAGACCAGAGTGGGCAACATGGCAAAACCCCTTCTCTACAAAAAATATAAAAATTAGCCGGGTGTGAGGCTGGGTGCGGTGGCTCAAGCCTGTAATCCCAGCACTTTGGGAGGCCGAGACGGGTGGATCACGAGGTCAGGAGATCGAGACCATCCTGGCTAA
>NW_012118043.1:8310278-8312910 GCF_000951035.1 Colobus angolensis palliatus
AACCAAGAAAGGCGGATCACCTAAGGTCAGGAGTTTGAGACCAGCCTGCCCAACATGGTGAAACCCCGTCTCTACTAAAAATACAAAAAAAAAAGGCACATGCAACAATTTAATATATAAGCGTATTACATTTCTTATTTTTAAAAAAAAAAAAAAAAAAAGCCGGGTGTGGTGGTCTGTGGCTGTAGTCCCAGCTACTCAGGAGACTGAGGTGGAAGGATCACTTGACCCCAGGAGGTCAAGGCTGCAGTGAGCCATGATCATGTTACTGTACTCCAGCCTGGGTGACAGAGTGAGACCCTGTGTCAAAAAAAAAACTTCAAATAGATTCAGTCTTTTTTTTTTTTTGCTTTTAAAAAATAGCTTTAATGAGTTACAATTGATGTACAGTACACTGCATATATGTAAGGTACACCATTTATTGAATTATGTGTATACACCTGTGAAACAGTTATAATCCAGATAATCACCTTGGAGGCTAGGTGCGGTGGCTCATGCCTATAATACCAGCACTTTGGGAAGCCCAGGTAGAAGGATTGTTTGAGGCCAGGACTTCAAGACCAGCCTGAGCAACACGTGAGACCTTGTCTCTAGAAAAAAATTAAAAACATTAGCCAGGCATGGTAGCGTACTCCTGCAGTCCCAGCTATTAAGGAGGCTGAGGTGAGAAGATCGCTTGAGCCCAGGAGGTCAAGGCTGCAGTGAGCTGTGTTCATACCACTACACTCCAACCTGGGCAACAGAGACCCTGTCTCTTAAAAACAAAAACAAACACCCTAAAAGTTATCTCTTGCCCCTTTTGTAATCCCTGCTGCCTCTCTTTGCCTTTGCCTCAGGTAACCACTGATTTGCTTTTAGTCATTATGCATTAGTTTATATTTCCTAGACTTCATATAAGTGGAGCTATACAATATTTACTCTTTTTTTGTCTGTTGTCTTTCACTCAGCATGATTATTATCTTAAATTTTTATTTTAATTGCTAATTGACAAATTACAGCTGTATATATTTATGAGGCACAAAGTGATGTTACGATTCATGAATACAATGCAGAATAATTAAATCAAGCTAATTAACATATCCATCATCTAATACCTTTTGTGGTTGAAAACATTTGAAATTTACTCTTAGTGATTTTGAAATGTACAATACATTAATATTTACTATATTAGATTCAGTCTTATACCAGCGGAGTTCTCATTCTCAAATTATACTGGAATGCCTTGTTGTTCTTATTCCTGTGCTGTGGGATGAGAAGAAAAGTAAAATTTATAATGACACACAACAGAAAGTTATATCCAGCATAGCTACAAAAGGATGACACTCTCTATGTTGACAGTAATAAAGAATGAACATTTTTGAGCCTTGTTTTCATTCAACAAGTATTTGAATACCTATTGTAAGTTAGACACTATCCCAAACTCTGGGATGAAGAAGAGACCAAAACAAATTTCCTGTTCTCAATAAGCTTATACTTTAATGGCTGGGCACGGTGGCTCCCGCCTGTAATCCCAGCACTTTAGGAGGCCGAGGCGGGCCTCTTGAGGTCAGGAGTTTGAGACCAGCCTGGCCAACTTGGTGAAACCCTGTCTCTACCAAAAAAATACAAAAATTAGCCAGGGGTGGTGGTGCACATCTGTAGTCCCAGCTATTCAAGAGGTCAAGGTGGGAGAATAACTTGAACCTGTGAGGCAGAGGTTGCAGTGAACTGAACTCGTGCCACTGCACTCCAGCCTAGGCGACAGTGTGAGACCCTGTCTCAAAAAAAACAAACAACAACAACAAAAAACTTACACCTTAATGGAGAGAGGGACCTGATACCTAGCATAAGTCATTTATATAAAATGTGAAAACCTTGAGCACAATAATATGTAAATTTATGATTAAATAGTAAAAATTTAAAAACATACATGGGAATAATGAACAGTGAATTGAGGATAGTGGTTATCTATGGTATGGGAAGGAGAAGAATGACATTAATGAGGGACATGTGGAATTTTAAGTATATGAATAAAGTTTAAGATTTGAATCATAATCTGTTAATATTCAAATTTGATAAAGCTAGGTGGTGGATACACCAGGATTTGTTACAATGTTCTCTGTTTTTGTCTGTATACTTGAAATATTTCACTATAAAAACAAGTAATAGATTAGCAGCAAAAAATAACTAAAAGCCTTTGAATAAGGGATAACAGAGAAGAAATCTAAATGGCCGGTAAACACCAAATTAGCAATCATGAAATATTTTCAGAAGTTTAATAAGTATATTTGTGACAAGTAACAAAGTATTATATGTAGTTTATTTAAGTACCTTTATGGTTTTATTCAGTAAATTGAATTAATTTATAATTATTTATTTTCCACAGGCCCACACAGCATGAATTAAGACTTTATAAACAGCAGGTGAAGAAGCTGGAAAAAGCCCTTAAGAAAAGTGTCAAGTAATTATATTTTTACCAAAATTACTGCTTTTATTAGGATTTTTTAATTTTATTTATTTATTTATTGAGATGGAGTCTTGCTCTGTCGCCCAGGCTGGAGTGCAGTGACGCAATCTCGGCTTACTGCAAGCTCCACCTGCCAGGTTCGCGCCATTCTCCTACCTCAGTCTCCCGAGTAGCTGGGACTACAGG
>NW_012118043.1:8312984-8315738 GCF_000951035.1 Colobus angolensis palliatus
AGACGGGTTTCACCGTGTTAGCTAGGATGGTCTCGATCTCCTGACCTCGTGATTCGCCTGCCTCGGCCTCCCAAAGTGCTGGGATTACAGGCGTGAGCCACTGTGCTTGGCCTTATTTTATTTATTTTTATTACATGTCAGCTTATGCAACCTCCTAGTGGCTTTGACTTGGACCTACCAGGCTGATGGGGAAAATGACATTAAAAGGGGGTATTTCTGGTTTCAGAGTTTAAGAGCAATTTCTACTCTGCTGGATTTGGCTATATATTTATCTTAAGTGAGAACAAAAAAAAGTAGTTGCCTGAAGTAATAAAGGACAAAGATTTTAAATAGAAAATTGTCTTCGGAAGTAATGGAAGAATTGCAAGAGAATCAATGAAATTAGAAGCTATAAGCCTCTATGATCTGAATGTTTTAAAGTGAGCCTTATCACACTTTAAAAGTACCAGAAGGAATGCAGTGAGCCATTTATATCTACTGCTTGTACCCTTCCTGACTTTGGAAAGCAAGTGCTCAATGTTTCAAAGAGTTGATCTCAAACAGTGATTGTGTTTTCTGAAGATTATCTATGTGTACTCTTTCATTCAAGGGAATGGGATTTGAGAAAGTAGTTTGGGGAGTGTTGGGATGAAATATTTTGAAAGCTATGAGTTAATATATGCATTAAATGTATTAAGTCAGTTGTATTAGCATATATGATTCAGTTTTCAGTGACAGCTGTATTTCCTCCTTCCTGTGGCAACACATAACACAGTGACAGGCAAGTATCATGAGTAAAGAGGAATTACATACTGGGTTACAATAATAGGGGCCAGGTGCAGTGGCTCACACCTGTAATCCCAGCACTTTGGGAGACTGAGGCAGGAGGACTGCTTGAGCCCAGGAGTTTAAGACCAGCCTGGGCAATGTAGTGAGTCCTTGTCTCTACAAAGAATTTAAAAATTAGCCAGGTGTGGTGGTGCTTACCTGTAGCCCCAGTTACTGAGGAGGCTAAGGTGGGAGGATTGCTTGAGCTCAGGAGGTCAAGGCTGTAGTGAGCTATGATCACATCACTGTACTCCAGCGTGGGCAACAGAGCAAGACCCTGTCCCTCTACCCCTTCTCTCCCCCCAAAAAAAGATAATAGAGGAGGAAAACGAAAAAAGGAAAGAGAAGTGGCAAGTTCAGAAAGGATGCATGCATATTCAATGAATAATTATTCCCTTCCTACTATTCCTTGATATTTTGTGTACTTACAATTCTTCTTACATCTGTTTGGCATTCTAGGCACTGGTTGCAGTGGTAAACAAAACAGAAAAGGCCCCCAACCTCATAGAGATTACATGCAGGGAGAAAGATAAGGAAAAAATAAATAAGACAATTTCAATATACTATAAGTACTAAATGTACAATACTGGGTGAGTAGCCATTATATGAGTTTGGAGAAGAGATGGTAGTGACATGGTCGAAGGTGGCAGTAGTGGAGATGATGAGAAGTATTTGGAATTGGAGAATGGAGGTAGAACAATAGGACTTCATGATGGGTTGAATATAGGGAGTTGTGGGGAAAAAGGAAGAATCAGAAGTCTCCCAAGTTTTAACCTTGAATAACAAGGTGGTTGTCAGTGCCATTAATGAGATAGGAGATTGAGAGAGAAGCAACTGGGAGAAGGAGGATGTAGGGAAGTAAAAAGAGAAGGAAACCTGTTGACTCTAAAGCAAGTGTATAAGATACACACACACACACATACACACATGCATGCACTTACGCATACATAGAGATATATAGTCTTCATTATTCATAGATTCCATATTTATGAATTTGCCTACCTGCTGAAATTTATTTATAATCACAAAATCTGTACAGCACCTGCAGTCATTCATGGACATGTACGGGGCGGAAAATAATTTGGGTCACCTAACACACACATGCTTAGTTTTCAAACAAGATGATGCCCTGCCCTCTTGTTAGAGCTGTTACACTGTAAACAAATGTCCTTTTCTCCTATCTATTTAGTGATACTTTTTTTTTTTTTTTTTTTGCATTTCTATGCTTTTTGTTGGTGATTTCTTTAAGATGGCCCCTGAGTTAGTGCTGAAGCGCTGTTTGGTGTTCTTATCCACAAGAACGCTATAATATGCCTTGTAGAAAAAATACACCTATTAGATAAGCTTTATCAGGTATGACTTATAGAGTACTGTTGTCCATGGGTTCAATGTTAATGAATCAACTATATACATATTTTAAAGGTGTCTTTAAATAGAAACATACATACAACAAGGTTATATATTGATTATTTAAGGAAAATGTGACCAGACTTGCAGGAACCTGACCCTGTATTTCCCCTAGGAGCAAGTGGTTCAGTATTTGCTAATTCAGCATTCATGGTGATTTTATAGAACATAACTACCATGAATAATGAGAATTGACTGCATATATATATGTTGTTGTTGTTGTTTATTTGAGCTCTGGTCTTTAGAGTGACTTTTATTATCGTCCTTTAAAATTATGATTCAGACCCAATTTCTGCTATATTTTTCCTCTAAATTTTGAAGAAATGATGTGTTTTTGTTTTTAAATCTTTTTTTAAAGTTTAAAACTTTGGTAGTATGGCCGGGCGCGGTGGCTCAAGCCTGTAATCCCAGCACTTTGGGAGGCCGAGACGGGCGGATCACGAGGTCAGGAGATCGAGACCACCCTGGCTAACCCGGTGAAACCCCATCTCTACTAAAAAACACAAAAAAACTAGCCGGGCGAGGTGGCGGGCGCCTGTA
>NW_012118043.1:8315823-8330923 GCF_000951035.1 Colobus angolensis palliatus
AAAAAAAAAAAAAACTTTGGTAGTATCTAGACATGGAAACATGGAAACAAATTTGGGAGTGTTATATAACTTAGCCAAGTTATACAGGTTACTCGTATATGGAAGAACTTGAATAGAAATCAGATCCTTATCCAATCATTCTGACTCCAAAACTTATACTCTTAGATACCATACAGTTAGAACTAAACAGAACACTCAATGAAACAAAAATTTTTAAGGTAAAACTTACAAAATTTTTACTTTGCAAGGTAAAACTTAAAAAACAGAAAATATTTTAAAAACTTAAGAAATTTAAAATTAAACTTAAAAAACTTTAAAAATTTTACTTTTCAAGGTAAAACTTAAAAAACTTTTATTTCTGTAGTGCCAGAGGTAGAATATTTTTTCAGAGTACTACTGATGCTGGGGAAATAATTAAAACTAAAATCTCCTGTCCATCCAGTGAATTCTCTTTACAAATGTAGGAAAAAAAAGAAACAGTTTTATTACTGAATTCAATCAGATTCAATCAGATTTTGATGCACATTACAGGCAATCTGTTAGAGATATTGCAAGGACAGAAAGAAATGTCACCTTTTTGTATAGCCAGGCAGATACAATCCATTATATACATGTTAATTATCTGTATTAAAGGAAAAATAAAAACTTCTATTGTTTTTTGATAAGTAAGAGGTTACAACTTGGGGCCAGGAGCCTAGACAAAATTCCAACAGAGTCAAGGAAACAAGGTACCATCTTCTGAGATGTTCACATTTCAAAGAAATGATTCCAAAGCCCCCAAGAAAGACATTGCTGAAATTCAAAACTGGCAAGAGCCTTATTTAGCTCTTAATAAGATTTATGTACATCTTAAAGAGAGTAAAGGATTTATAGTTACAGATTTTCCAAAGGAAATGCTACAAGAAATGGAAGAGGGTATAGTCTCTTTTCTTTTTGGAACCAAAGAAAATTGAGTTTGTGTTTTTTTTTAGATTTGTAGTTAACAAACTTTCAATGTCAAATAAGGCTATTAACAATTTAATGTGGGAGAACATGGACTCTTCTTGACTTATTATTACAAATAGGCTGATTATAAAATTACCTTGTTAGGAAGTGATTAAATAACTCTGCCTCTGTAAGACAAACAAAGGTACTACACTAATTTCATTTAATTTTTCAATAGTATTTATGTTTTGCTACGGAAAAAACAAAATCTTACAGCCACTCTGTGTTGAGCTGACAGTCCTTGAAGTGGTTAGGCCAATGAGCCAAAGTGAAATTAACAGTCAAACTGTTAACTTACTGCTATAGGATAAACAAGAGGCCAAAATGAAAAGGGCTGACTCCTCGATGTTGCATTTTTCCCTATTAGAATAGCACCAGGCAAGGAACAGTCTGACATACACCCAGATGGGGGGGAACCATCTCACTGCCTAGGAGCCCTGCACAAAAGATTCCTACTGTTTTAAGGTGTAGGGAGAAGAAAGGCTAGGAGTGGAAAAGTACTGAGTCGGAGTGGAAAAGTACTGAGTCAGAGTGGAGAAAAGTATTTTAATTAAGGCTTCTCCACCAATGAGAAGATCTTGGATAGAGGTACTTGACACATGACTCAGTCTAAGCTCCAAGAGGCCCCTAATGGAGGTGCCTAGGGTAGGAATGCAGAAATGCTTGTGGCAAGGCACTAGAATAACAGTAGTAGTAGTAGTATAGCTTTCAGGAAGGAAAGGAGGTGGTGTGTCTTTGACTGCAACTGTCTCCAGAGACTGCAGTGCACAGGCTGTGCATCATGTCTGGTGTGGAGAGGACAGCTTTCCCCGCAAGAGATCTTCTAGGCAAAGCCTTTGTAATTACCTATGGCTGTGCCTGAACTATAACACATTGGATTTTAGCCAGGAGCTGGACTTTTCAACTAGAGAAACACTTGCCTTCAGAGTTTGGCACTGGTGCTGGGTTGAAATGAACCACCCCTCTTTCCATCACTAACTGTCTTAGGAAGTCCTAAGATTGTAGGGTAAAAGACTCGGCGAACAATATAGCTTTGAAAAGCTCACACTGATGCACCTATGTGTTTTGCATTAATGTAGCTAAATTAGTGGAATTTTTAAAAACAAAATTGGCAGTCCTTTTTTTTAACTCGTTCCTCATCTCCAGCATGGATCTTATTCCACTGTGATATCACGGAAAAGCTCCAACAGAACACAGTTAAAAGCTGTAAAGTTTCTGCACATGGAAAGTTATCTTATGGAGATGGCTATACAAAATAGATAACACAGCATATTTTAAGTTGGAGGTACAGTTTTCTGTTTTCTCAGTGTCCACAAAAAAACACAGTTGCTGCTGCTGAATACATGGAGTAAGAGTCTGCAAAGCATGCAAAGTACCCCTTAGCCACTCCTAGGGGATTTTTATTATCTTTCAAGCCCTTCCTTACTGCTCTGGATACTGTAGAACAACTCTACCATATTTCTGAGTACAGCCCAGGCAGCTACAACACAGGTTTCTAAAATGACAATTAAGTCATGCAGATAGAAAATGAGGAAATCATCAGCAATATAACATGGAAGTTATATCGTTCATGTATCGTTTTTCCTAGACTCAAGGCACTATAATAACAGCAGTAATAGTTATAGCCTTCAGGAACGGGGCAAGCTTTGCTAGTACATAGACAAGTGCCCTTTTAGCTCTCGTTTAAGAAAATTTAGAATGAGCCAACAGTACCCTGGGCTCCTTCCCTGACCCCCAGCATTAGACAGACTATAGGCTGGAAGCAAGTTGCACTTCCTCTCTTGCCCATTTTAACCTCAGCTTCTTTGGCCCAGGGCTCCACTTCAGTCTTCTTGTCTTGGCATGGGTAAGCCAACATTTCTTCTTTGTTGCCTGTGCATTTTTAATATATCCTGAGGCAACCTCCAGACATGCTTGATCTGTCCAACTTAACTCCTGAGGCACCAATTGTTGTTTTTATTCTCCAGTTCTAAAGCTACATCAGTTGTAAGTAGTTTGGTTTCTAATACAATTTTCTCCTGAGCCCTGTTAATTACTTGCATGATTTTGCAGAATGTGAAGTTTTTCAGTAGTACTGTTAATGGCAGATATTTTCTGTGAGACTAAGTAAAACGGTTTCCTGAGTCCCCAGCTTTTACTAATCATTGTCTTATATAAACTTAGAAAAACAATGGGACTAAATGAGTTAATACATGTACAGTGCTTAGAATTCCTGCATAGAGAAGGCTCTCAGTACCTACTAGTTACCATCATTAGGCTCCCAATAAATTTTAGTTACTGTAATTATTAAGCGAGGATGTATCTCTTTATTCATCTGGTTAATGGAATCACATTTCATTAACACATTAGAGTACACATTACAGTAACTAATCAGTACATGCAATTATATATTTAGCTTATTGCACTGACAGCAAAAATGTATATCTGCAGTGTAATATTTATTAATCAGATTTGCAAACAATTTATTGATAAGTTGAACATTTTCACCTAAGTGAAAGGAACTAACATTTAAATTCAGATATATCACTTTACTTCTAGTCCTTCTAGAGGCCATATCAGCTTTTCTGTGTCCTTTTTTGTTCTGGATAATATGCTTTTGGCACTGCCTTTAGGCAAAACTGTGAAGAATATGAATGTAGTAAATAGATAGGAAGTCATTTATAATTTGGCTTGGGCCAAATATATCTATATTCACTAGAAAGCAGAGAATAGCAATTGAGTGAATATAAGGGGAATATATGTGACTGGAGTAGGTAATTGTAGGGAAGTAGTAGAATCAAGTAAGAAAGGAGTCAGGAGAAATACTGTGTTAGGACTGGCCAGGCGCGGTGGCTCACTCCTGTAATCCCAGCATTTTGGGAGGCTGAGGTGGGTGGGTCACCTGAGGTCAGGAGATTGAGACCAGCCTGGGCAACATGGTGAAACCCCCTCTCTACTAAAAACAAACAAACAAACAAAAATACAAAAATTAGCTGGGTATGGTGGCACATGCCTGTAGTCGCAGCTACACTTTGGGAGGCTGAGGCAGAAGAATCGCTTGAACCTGGGAGGCAGGGGTTGCCGTGAGGCGAGGTCATGCCACTGCATGACCCAATTAGCTTGGATAACAGAGTGAGACTCCATCTCCAAAAAAAAGAAAGAAATACTGTGTTAGGACTAACAGCATGGAGAGTTTTGAATGCTAGCCCAAGGAAATTAGATTTAGCACATCAAGAAATGGGAAATCATTGATTGTTTTTCAACAGGAAAATGACATGATGGAGTTTTACTATTCTGTTTTTACAAACAGCAGGCAGAGCGCATCATTAATGAGTCATAAGAGTCAGTTTAGTGTGTTGAAGTCCCAGCAGGAAACTGATGGCATACTCAAATTGAAGAGGGGTAATTTGAAGGACTATTAGGAGACTACAGTAGTCCCCCCCTTATCAGTGGGGGATACGTTCCAGGACCCCCAGTAGATACCTGAGACCTCAGAACCAAACCCAATCACCATCAATTGGAACATATTTATGTCTGTGTATTCCACCCACAAATTTAATGCTTTTTCCATCTTTTTTTTTTTTTTTCCTTGAGATGGAGTCTCGCCCTGTTGCCCAGGCTAGAGTGCAATGGCATGATCTCAGCTCACTGCAATCTCTGCCTCCTCCCAGGTTCAAACAATTCTCCTGCCTCAGCCTCCCGAGTAGCTGGGATTACAGGCCCACCCCCCTATGCCCTTTTTTTTTTTTTTTTTTTTCAATAGAAACGGTGTTTTACCATGTTGGCTAGGCTGGTCTCCAACTCCTGACCTCGTGATCCTCCCGCCTCGGCCTCGGCCTCCCAAAGTGCAATTATAGGTGTGAGCCACCGTGCCCAGCCGCTTTTTCCATCTTAACTAAGCATGTATCACACACTGTGGCTGTAACTTGCAGTTTGAGGTCCAACAGCAAAACTAGCCTGGATTTCTTATTCTTTCTTCACAATTTCACAGGTAGAAGATTTGTTCATACTGTATATCTTAGCAACCTCAGCATACAATTTTTTTCTTAAGTGGAAAACTTTCACCTTTTCACTTAAAGGATGCACTTTATGATTTCTCTTTGGCATATCCAAATTGCCAGCATTGCTGCTGTTGCATTTTGGGGCCAATATTAAGTTAAATAAGGGTTGTTACTTGAACATAAGCACTGTGGTACCCAACAGTTGATCTGATAACCAAGATGCCTACTAAGTGACTAATTGGTAGGTAGTGTATACAGTTACAGCATGGATAAGTTAGACAAAGGGATGAATCACATCCTAGGTGGGATGGAGTGGGACAGTATGAGATTTCATCACGCTACTCAGAGTAGTGTGCATTAAAAAATAATAATAAATTTTAAAACTTACTTCTGGAATTTCCCATTTAATATTTTTGGACCCTGGTTTATCTTGCAAAACTAAAACCATGGAAAGTGAAACTACAGATCAGCATGTACTACGGTACTGTTTTCAAAGGCATGAGGAGGGAGGAGAAAGATTATTACAAGCTATCTTCTAGATATTTGGAGAAGGACAAGTGTTTGCTACTAGGTGGATACACTTATACATAGTTGTATTTCTGGGTAAAGAGACTCTCCTTTCCCCCAGCATTCTAGCAGCCACCTGGAATAATGGTCTCTTGGATCTCCATGCCCTCTTGACTGGCCCAGGCATCGCTGTTGTCTGTTCTTTGCTGTTAGTAGAATACAAAGAGAGAGGGACCAAACGTCTAGCTGTTCCTGCTACAATACCCAAAACAGTGGCCCTTCCCACGCTTCCTGCTCCCTTTATCTATAGTCTGTAAGCTTGGAGCACCTTGGATGGAAGTCGCTTCCATCCTTTGTTGTATTTCTCTCTTGTGCTGTCTTTTGTGGGTGTTGGGGGCTGGTTAGAACTTTCTTCTTCAATCTGATCTCTTCTGTCTTCAGAGATTCCTTCTGATTTGCGATTTATTGAGAAGGTCTTCTTGTTTTCCAGTGACAATATGATTTAAAATTTTTTAAACTCTGGTCGGGCTCAGTGGCTCACGCCTGTAATCCCAACACTTTGGGAGGCTGAGGTGGACAGATCACGAGGTCGGGAGATCGAGACCATCCTGGTTAACATGGTGAAACCCCGTCTCTACTAAAAACACAAAAAATTAGCCGGGCATGGTGGCGGGCTCCTGTAGTCCCAGCTCCTCGGGAAGCTGAGGCAGGAGAATGGTGTGAACCCGGGAGGCGGAGATTGCAGTGAGCCAAGATCGCGCCACTGCACTCCAGCCTGGGTAACAGAGTGAGACTCTGTCTCAAAAAAAAATTTTTTTTAACTCTATATAGGCATATATGTATATGTTTATAAATATACACACATACATGTGTGCACACATACATATAAGTAAAGTGATATAAGGCTGTTGGGAGGGTGACTGGATCATTTACCTAGTTTATCATCTTGGTCCAGTGTCTAGGAAATAATTTTGCATTATCTTGATTTTTTCTCCCTTTTAGATTACAGGAGCTTATTAGTCCTAAGAAGGCTGAGGACACAGAGAAAAAAGATGAGCCCAGCAAATATAATCAGCAACAGGCCCTAATTGACCAGAGATACTTTCAGGTATTGAATTGATTTTTCATGACAAAAAGACTGATGTTCGTCATGAATCTTGGTTATCAGTTGCAGTGTAATAAATTATCAGTTGGTAAGGAATACTTGCACCTCATATTTATGTGTACTTATTCTGTTTTGTCTTTCTGTGATATAACTAACTGTTTGACTAAAAACATTGTAGACTTCATCTTACTACTTAAAGGAGACTCTGGGCCTAGTTCAAAGCAGGTTAGTAAAGAGCTTTAAGATTTTTAAAAGATTTTATAATCCTTTTCCCTACTTTCCCCATGTAAGCCATTTTCCCTCTTCATGTTTCTTTTGTTGCTATTATTATTATATAAGTAAATCTATTTTCTTAGGGTCCTTGTATGGCTTTTGTTTTTGTGTACAGACCTTAGTTCATCTGAAATTAATTTTCTATATGGTGTGATATAGGGAATCTCACCTTCCTAGTTTTACAGACCATTTATTGAATAGCTGAGCAGTTAAACCTGGTAGTTTAGTGACTGAACTGGACTTTCACTCATATTTTATTGGGTATACATAAGATTTTTAAATTTTAGATTATTCATTTTTTAAAAATTTAAGATATTTTTTCTAGGCTGCTATTTCTAATTTCTCTTAAAAAGTCGGAAGATCTGGCAACAGATTCCTGCATGGTTATTATCACAGCAGAATTAGGCCTTTCCCTTGTCAGATATGAGCATGTGTTCTGTAGTTAGCCAGTCCCTATTCATGCTTTCTTCACTCATTTATACTCGTACCTGGATTCTCTGGGTGTCTGTGTTTGCAGTCTCTAATATGCTACTTTTTTCTCTACTTTATTGAAATAACATTTTATCATAGATCATATTCCTTTATATGCACAGATTTGTTTTTAGATTCTCTAGTCTGTTGCATTCTCAACTGTTTCCATATTTCAATTTCTATAGTTATAAGTTTTAATAGCCTTTGAGGCAAGTATCCTGTCATTTAAAAAAAAATTTTTATTGGCTATATTTTTAGCACATTTATTCTTCTGGATGAACAGTTTTCAAATTAAAAACTAAATCCCATTGAGATGAACTAAAACTGAATTGACTTTATGGATTAATATTTGGAGAAATGACACCTTAACCTTTTTGAATCATCACATTCAGAAATATGTACTTTCATCAGGGTCATATTTTATAGTCTTCAATAAAGTGTTGTGTATTTTTTAATTTAGCTCTTACATATTTCTTGTTAGGAAATACCTTGTTATTTCCTAGGTATTTTATAACTTTTATTGCTATTGTAAATGGGAACCAAGCACCCTTCTGAAAACTTTTATTTTAGACTTTCTTATACCAGTATGTAACTGGATTTCATTTTGTTTCTGAGACTCAATTTGAGAGACTTTGTCCTTTAAAGGGAGAATTCAGGCCGGGTATGGTGGCTCACGCCTGTAATCTTAACACTTTGGGTGACCGAGGCAGGAGCAAAATGCTATCTTTATATTGTGAAACTTTTTATTAAATAGGCTGAACTTGATGGTGGTAATAGGAAGTGGCTTTATTCTTCTCTCTTTAAACATGCTTTTTGGAGTCTCCCTTTTTTTCCTTGGATGATATGTAAGGTAGAACTCATCACTTATGGGGAGAGGGTTATAGTCAAATAGTATACTATCTTAATATATTAAGATATTTAAAATTCAGTCCAGGCATCAATGATACTATTTTTGGAGACAGGGTCTTGCTCTGTTTCCCAGGTTGGATTGCATTATCATAGCTCACTGCAGCCTTGAATTCCTGGGCTCAAGTGATCTTCCTGCCTCAACCTGGGATTACAGGCATGAGCCACCATACTCAGCCTGGGGATTACTGTTAATTTCCTTAAACAGTCTGATAACAGTCTTGTGGGTTTGTAGGAGAATATGCCTACTTTTAAAAGATGCATGCTTTATTATTTCAGGGTGAAGAGTTTCTTCAAATGGTTCACCTAAAAATATAGATAGCGAGCAAATATGGCAGAATACTAACAATTGTTGAACCTAGGTAGTGATTATATGGGTGTTTGTAATAGTTAATTTTGTTTCAACTTTACTGTGGCATAGGATGCCCAATATTTGGTTAAACATTATTCTGGATGTGTCTGGGAAGATGCTTCTGGATGAGATTGACATCTGAATCAGTAGACTTAGTGAAGCAAACTGCCTTTCCTAATGGGGTAGGCCCCATCCAGTCATTTGAAGGCCTGAGTAGAACAAAAGGCTGAATGAGAGGGAACTCCTCCCCGCTGACTGCTTTCAAGATGGGACACTATTTTTTTCCTGCCTTCAGACTCAAACTGAAACATTAGCACTTGCAGGGGTCTCAGTCTGCCTGTGTTTGGACTGCAAATATCCATTAGCTTTTCTGGGTCTTCGCTTACTCACTGCAGATCTTGAGACTTGTCAGTCTTCATAATTGCATGAACCAATTCCTTGTGATAATTCTCTTTGTATATTTAATGAAATGCATGTATATAATATATATAGACATAAAGCACTCCTTTAAAATATATAACTTTGTAGGCATAGGATAAATATTTTGACTAAATACACTATGTTTTTTTTTAAAGGTGCTGTGTAGCATCAATTCAATTATCCACAATCCAAGAGCTCCAGTAATAATTTATAAACAGAGCAAAGGGGGAGCCCAAAATTTTAATAAAGATCTTATTCAAGATTGTGGATTTGAGCATCTTGTTCCTGTAATAGAAATGTGGGCAGATCAACTGACATCCTTAAAGGTAAGGGGTTGACTATTCTTTATATGCTTTGAACATCTATTGGACTCTATGTGCTTTATTTATAGGACTTAATTTAGGGCTAAAAATTAAATAGGGTTTAATTTTTTTATTTGTGTGTTAACTGTAAAGCTAAAAAAACTTATCTAAAACTGAAATCTTCCTACTTACATATCTATTTTAGGTACTGTTTTGATGTTGTCATTACTGTAAGCTTCACTTCTTCTAAGGCTCTACCAAACAAGAAATTTTTGGGTTAATTTCCTTATTGAAAATCTATAGTGGATCCACTTTGTACTTCTAGGCCTTTCCCTGTTCTACCTTCATCTGCCTCCTTTTGGTATCTCCATGCTACGATTTTCCTGGCCCTTATTCCTCTTCAGATATAATGTCTTATCCTTCATTTCATTATAATTGGGGATATTTTCTCTCTCTTCACACTTTATTTTCTGTCTCTCAGAACTGAGCTTGTCTCCATTTCTGCTTATTCTCTAGAACAGACAGTAAGCTAGCAGCCAACCCTACCCTTCCCTATCCTATCTATTCATGGAAGACTACATTTTATTTACTTTATAGAGTTGTGTATTGCATGGTTTCAGGTTTTTTCAGTTTTAACTAGTTTGCTGAAAGGTAAATAGTTGAAATCAGTAGTATTTAACTTCTTTGCCCTTTAAACTTTAGATTTCTTAGTAACTAATATAATACATAGCATACACCTGTTAATGAAAATGTGATTCAATAATAGTGTTTGCAACAGAAGTCTTATTACATGAAGTACAAGTGATGCAGAAGATATCTGTTAAGAATGTATAAGCTCCCTGAAGACAGTGTTTTTATTTGTTCTGATATGTCCCCAAGATCCTCCTGATGAACGAGTGCTCAATTAATATTTGTTAAAGGAATGAAGCAGAATAATATATTCCAAGACAACAAAATTGGGGGTGGTGATGTTAATTTTTTTTAAATTTCTACTTGCCTTTTTATAGAGGGCTCAGACAGAGCTACATAATACATAAACATTTTGATTGAGTGACAGTGCTGGATTAATATACTTACTTTATAGGCCGGAGTTCCTCCAGTCTGTATCTCAGAAGAGTGTAAAATAATTAGTAATCATGTAAATCATGGTATTTCCTCAATCATTGCCTGTCAGAGGGTTCTCCCAGTAGGAGGGAACAGTGCTGACTCCACCTTTCTCCTTCTCAGAAGGGAAGGACTAGAAAAAGCCCTAACCTTCCTAGAAGAAAAGACTAGAAGAGGAAGAAGACAAAGGGAAGAATCACATTAATGGATAGTTATTGATCGTTTATCATGCTAAGCCATTATGGGATAAACACAAGATTCACACTAATTAGACAAAATATACTTAAAAATATGAAACAAAATGTAATCATTTATGATATCATTAAAAGAAATGAGTGACATAAAAATAGATTACCTCTGATGAAGTTCTGAGTGAATGATGCAGATGACTTGTGCTCTAGAGTCTGGAAGAGAAAGAGAACACTCTGATTATAGCCCCCAAGAAAGGCTTTGCCGTGGTGGTGAGTTCTTGCTATTGTATAGTTTTCTGAGTAGGAGGAGGCAAGGAATTCACTTTATAATTAGAATATTCTGAGGACACCCAAGAGGAAATTATTAAGAATTAGTTACTTCTGCCATTGGAGTAACTCATGAGTTTTGAGCAGTGCTTCAGATATTAATACTACAGTTTCAGGGTCCGAATTAAGAAATTGCATGAGATTCTCTGAGGCCTCATATTAAAGATTATTTGATATGTAACAACCTCTAAGTTTGGGACAACCATCTTCCCTTATTAGTTTTTTCCCTCAGTTTAATTTGGCTTTAAAGAGTAGGATAGGTTTGAGGAATGAGTGGATAAGCAAAATGTGGTATATACATATATTGCAATATTATTCAGCCATTAAAAGAAAAGAAATTCTGACCCATGCAACATGGGTGAACATTAGGAGGACATTATGCTAAGTGAAATAAGTCACAAGAAGATTCCACTTATATAATTCCACTTATATGAGATACTTAGTGAAAGTCATAGAGACAAAGTAGAGTGGTGATTGCTAGAGGGAGGAGGGAAATGGGAAGTTATTGTTTAATGGGTATAAAGTTTCAGTGTTACAAGATGAAAAGTTATGGAGATGGATGGTGGTGTTGGTTGCACAACATTATGAACATTTAATAACACTGAACTTACATTTAAAAATGGTTAAGATGGTAAATTTTATGTATATTTTACTACTTTTAAAAATTGGAAGAAAAGAAGGCTGGGAAAGACATGGAGCCAGCTGCCTCCATCCTTGTGTCTTTTCCCTCCTGCCTTTCCAAGAAAGGTGAACTACAGATGTTGTAGCTTTCCCCAACCCAGTACACTCTTGAATACTTTTGCTTTCCTATTCTCCAGTGCTTCAGAGGCCAGACATACACAGTAGGCTGGCCCATGGTAGTACTTCTACATCTCCACAACTGGGCAATGTAAAGAACCTAGGAGACTCTCTTATATTTTTCAGAGCTTACTTGATAGACTGTGCTACAACTATCCTGTCACTGCTTAGGAGACCAGAACATCTTTTCTTCTTAGCTTTGTAATACTCTTTTATTCTGAAGCAAAAATGTATTAGATTGGGTGTGCTTTTTACCATAGATTACTTTATAAATGTGCCTTGTTGCTGGAGCATTGGTTAATAAAGGTATCATTATGCTGTTATTTGCTGACTTTTTTTTTTTTTTCAAATTCTAGTGGCACTGACGGTAAAACATTCATTTGACATGAAATTTATTGCTATGAATTACTACAATAGTAACTGCCTTCCTACCAGTTGAAAGGTTAAAGATACCAATATGTGAAGTCTGAGTCTTAAGTGGAGAATGCCAAGTGAAGTACTAAAATAAGTTAGAAAAAGGAGGAACTTCTAGTACTTCTTTCTGTTTTCTAGAGCTATGCTGTCTAGTATGGTAGCCTCTAGCTTCATGTGGTTATTGATCACTTGAAAGGTGGCTAGTCCTGATTGGGATGTGTTATAAGTGTAAAATATACACTGGATTTAAAAGACTTTGTATGGAAAAAATTAAAATATTGTTTTTATATTGAAATGATAATATTTTGGATATATTGGGTTAAATAAAATATACTATTACAGTGAATATCACATGTTTCTTTTCACTTTCCATACTATGGCCCTAGACAACTTAAAATTCCTGTGGCTCACATTACATTTCTTTTGAACAGCATTGTTCTAAAGGACCAAGCACTGTGCCATACACATATGGATTGAGTATCCCTTATCCACAATGCTTGGGCCTAGAAGTGTTTTAAGAATTTTTTCAGATTTTGGAGTATTTGCAGAATATATGCCATTTGAGCATCCCTGATCCAAAAATCCAAAATTCAAAACGCTCCAATGAGCATTTCTTTTGAGTGTCATGTTGTTGCTCAGAGTTTCAGATTTTAGAGCATTTCAGATTTTTGGATTAGGGATTCTCAACCTGTAGTAGATGTTCAGTAAATATTTGTCAGTTGATCAGTTTAGAGCTCTGAACTTTCAGTAGCCTTGCCCATTGTGCACAGTTTAAAATCAATTAGGGCACCACAAGTAGGCCAAGAAAACTGACTATTATAATGTAGAATAAATTTGGGGAACCTTTCACATTGAAAACTTGCCTGGAGATACATGTTATAACATGGATAAATCTCAAAAACATTATGCTAAGTGAGAGAAGCCATTCATCAAAGACTACTTATTGTATAATTCCATTTATGCAAAATGCCCAGAATAGGCAAATCCTTAGAAATATAAAATAGTTTAGAGATCAACCCTAGGAGCTGCAGGGAAGGGAAAATGGGGAAGGAAGGACTGTGAGTGGGTCTGAGATTTCTTTTTGGAGTAATGGATATGTTCTGAAATTAGATAGTGCGGATGTTTGTACATGTGTGAAAATATTAAAACTACTGAATTGTATACTTAATGAGGGTAAATTTTATGGTATATGAATTACATCTCAATAAAGCTGTTATATAACATATTCAAAACCAAAATACAAAGGCAAGTTTATTCTTTATGTATCAACAATTCAAAATAATGAAATGATATGGAACAATAATAAATAACATAAAATTACTTAGAGCACCCAGATTCAGAATAATCAATGTATAATGTTTTCTGTAAAGCTTGTGTTTACCTGGAGAAACCTAATTTTAACTGACTTGTTCTAAATTGGTAATAGTATTTTTTTAAAACAATACTGATGATGGTTATATATATATAATTTAACGTGTGTAATTGTTTTATTAATTTTATAAAACATATAAAACTTATAATTTTTTATGTTCTATTATGTTACTATTGAAATTATTTAAATCAATAATACATGTAGTTTCTTTTGTTATAAAGGATTTGTATAAGTCCTTGAAAACACTATCTGCAGAACTGGTACCTTGGCATAATTTGAAGAAGCAGGATGAAAATGAAGGTATCAAAGTTGAAGATTTGTTGTTTATAGTAGATACTATGTTGGAAGAAGTTGAAAATAAGGAAAAGGTAATCCACATTCTAATGTTCTCTGATCTCAAAAATTGATAATTTGATGTGGATATTAATATTTATTCTATTAGAGTTCTGTTTGTCTTTTAAAAGTTTTTATTTGGGATTATTTTAAGATATGAACTCTTTATTTTTTACTTCTCTTTTGGACAGGACAGCAATATGCCAAACTTTCAAACTTTGCAAGCTATTGTCTCTCACTTCCAAAAGTTATTTGACGTGCCTTCTTTAAATGGAGTCTATCCCCGAATGAACGAAGTTTATACTAGGCTTGGAGAAATGAACAATGCTGTGAGAAACCTCCAAGAACTCTTAGAATTAGGTGATGACCTAATTTGTCATTTTTGGCCCCCATTTAAGAATTTTTAATAAATAAACAAAAAGTAGATAATTTTTTTTTTTTTTTTTTGATTATGGAGTTTCGCTCTTTTTGCCCAGGCTGGAGTGCAATGGCACGATCTCGGCTCACCACAACCTCCGCCTCCCGGGTTCAAGCGATTCTCCTGCCTCAGCCTCCTGAGTAGCTGGGATTACAGGCATGCGCCACCATGCCTGGCTAATTTTGTATTTTTAGTAGAGACGGGGTTTCTCCATGTTGGTCAGGCTGGTCTTGAACTCCCGACCTCAGGTGATCCACCCGCCTCAGCCTCCCAAAGTGCTGGGATTACAGGCGTGAGCCACCGCACCCGGCCAATAAAAAAATTTTTAAGTGAAAAAAATTGAGGATAACTGAAGCATAAAATGTTTGATGTATGTAATTTTGAAAATTCTCTGTTAAAATATTCTTTTATTTCTCTTTTGCAGATAGTTCATCCTCATTGTGTGTGCTGGTAAGCACTGTTGGAAAACTCTGTAGGCTGATTAATGAAGATGTGAATGAGCAGGTTATGCAGGTATTAGGACCTGAAGACCTCCAGAGGTATTTGTTTTAAAAATTTACAAAGTATCATCCAGAATGGCCGGGTGTGGTGGCACACGCCTGTAGTCCCAGCGACTTTGGGAGGCTGATGTGGGAGGATCACTTGAGCCCAGGAGTTTAAGTCCAGTCTGAGCAATGCAGTGAGACCTTGTCTCTAAACAATAAAAATAAAAATAAATATTATCCAGAATTCGTGGAGGGGTGAAATTAAAGACTTTCAAAACTTATTTACCTTCCCTGTTTGGAATAACATCTTTTCTGTGTGTATGTGACTATAGGCACACACCACCACGCCCAGCTAATT
>NW_012118043.1:8332227-8347755 GCF_000951035.1 Colobus angolensis palliatus
GCCTGTAATCCCAGCACTTTGGGAGGCCGAGGCGGGCAGATCACAGGTCAGGAGATCGAAACCATCCTGGCTAAACATAGTGAAACCCTGTCTCTACTAAAAATACAAAAATTAGCCAGGCGTGGTAGCGGGCACCTATAGTCTCAGCTACTTGGGAGGCTGAGGCAGGAGAATCCAGGAGGTGGAGCTTGCAGTGAGCCAAGATTGCACCACTGCACTCTAGCCTGGGCGACACAGTGAGACTGCGTCTCAAAAAAAAAAAAAAAAAAAAAAAAAAAAAAAGTATATATGAATTTAACAAATTTTACATTGATATTTAAATGTTTTTTTGAGAAAAGCCATATTAGATTAACAAAAAGCTCAGAAAGGAAGGACTGTAGTAAATGATCATAAGTTTATATTTAAATTAGCAACATAGTTTCTATTTTGAAAATGTTCTGTTTGCAATCAGATGCAAGAACTCTAAGTTAGAAATTAGGTTTAAATTGTGCATTTTTTAAACAGCATTATCTACAAGTTGGAAGAACACGAGGAATTTTTCCCAGCATTTCAGGCATTTACTAATGATCTACTTGAAATCTTAGGTAAGATCTCTGGGGGTGATGGTTAAATTTTGAGTCTTAAAATGTCAGTGCATTTAAGAAAAGGGTGTTCCTTAGTCACTGGATTAGTATTTTTATCTAGTGGTTGGATGCCACTAACAGTTCTGGAAACACATTCCTTACAAGCAGTTAGAGTTTGTTGGGATTAGTCCATAGAACAGAAACACAGACCCTTAACAGCGATAGGAACTGCCTTTGTTGGAGGACCTTATCATGAGAGATAGCATCACTCTGGCCATGCCCTGGCTCATCTTAGAAGATCCTTCCTTCCTCTTTTTTTTTTTCTTAAGATACCACCTATCTACAAAATGTTTTAAATATACAAATAACATTTCCTCTGGTGATATGAAGTAACACAAAGTCATAAATATCTACGGAAAGGAAAAGATGAAATATTACACTCATACCGAGGGTCAGATTGAGGGCTTCATTAGTAGTAGTGTCTCCTAAAAGGAAAAAAATTGCTTAGGACTCATAAGGCAAAATAGAGACCTTATCTAGTTTAAATATAATTACATATGGCTATAAAATTATTTATCTTACTATTAAGAATAATTTTTAAAGTGATTTATTCACTAGTGAATTCTTTTTTTCTGTATAGCTCATTTGAAAGTTTTTTTTAAAAGAATGGCTCTTTGCTTTTAGAAGAGGAGATGAAGCTTGGTAATGAAGATAAGGAAATGAGTCAATGAAAACTTGATAAGAAGAATAAGTGAAAGAAGTATCTAATTAGAATATATAGCCTAGTGATCATAAAGGAAGTTTTGTGACCAGTTTTATGTGCACTGGGGAAGCAAGGGAGACAATGAGTGAGCATGCTTTAGGTTTGTCCTCATATTTAAAAAGATCATGGCAAGTGAAAATGTAATTTGAAAGTTAAACTTGAGATGAGGTATGAAATTGTGTAAGTATGTTGTCTGATATCCTGAAGAGCCTGGTTTCATAGAATAATATGATTCTACTTGCTCTGGGATTGCTATTAACTTAAGCAGTGATGTTCTCATCATTCATAAATATTTGGCACATTAATAAATATATTTTAATAGGATGTGCTGGTAACACTTATTTCAGAATGCTTCTATAGAAACTTCCTTTCAGGTATTATGACGCTCAGCATGGTTCATAAAGATCATTTGCTTCAGAAAGCCAAGTTTCTCTGGAGATGAATTCTGTATTTTGGTCAAAGTTGAAATTCTGAGGTTAAACATTATATTTAACATTGAGAAAGTTAAATCTGGCAAACATGACTTTTTTTTTAATTAATAGGATCACTCAGCATGTAGGTGCAGGGTAGTAGACTGAATAACAGATATGGAGAGTACCTTTAGCGAGTAAAAAAAAAAAAATCCATTCTTTTTCTCATGTAAGTGGTGTGATTGACTGAGGAAATTCCCATATCAGCCAAGGTCCCTTGCTGTGAGGTTCATTTGTAAGGCAGGTTTTTCACTTAATGAGAAAACAGGTAATTTCAGAATGGGCAGGGGGCGGAGTCAAGGAATAACTTGATCTTGTACCTTACCACAATGTAAGGGACTAAACAAATTCTGTGTTGTAGGTTTGCTTATATTGTTTCCGTTCCCATATCTTGATGCTTTGTTAGTGGATTCAGACAGGTATTCTGACTGAAGTTGGGAGCTTAAAGAACTAAATGAATAGTAGGAGAGCATGGGCTATGTGTGTAGGCTAAATGAAGAGCGACTAATATCCAGCTAAACAGTGGAGAGAGTTGGAATCCAAGAAAGCATGTTTTATGTAAAGGAATGTGTTTATTAATGATGGCTTAACAGAATAAGCTAGAAGAAAGTAGTGGGTATCTAGAGAACCTGCCATTGTGGTTTACCTTAAGTAGGCCTGGGATCTGGATAATGAGATAAAGGATTTTGCTCCCTTAGTGGCCAGGAGCTTCAGAGAGTGAATTCTAACTTAGGCTGGTTGGAATAAGATAGTCTTAGAAAGAAAAATCATTCAGAAAGAGCCTGTCAAAGAAGAGCCTGGATTGGTTTATCTGGTAAGCTGGACCAGGCTAAGCTCTATAATACATTGCACTTGAGGTTTGTATTCTTGATGAGGCTCTCTTTTTGATTAGGCAGATAATTGTTTTTTGAGACATAGTGTTGCTCTCTGTCACCCAGGTCAGAGTACAGTGATACAATCTCAGCTCACTGCAACCTCCGCCTCCCAGGTTCAAGCAATTCTCCTGCCTCAGCCTCCCAAGTAGCTGGGATTACAGGTGCCCACTACCACACCCAGATAATTTTTGTATTTTTAGTAGAGATGGGTTTTCACCGTGTTGGCCAGGCTGGTCTTGAACTCCTGACCACAAATGATCTTCCCATCTTGGCCTCCGAAAGTGCTGGGATTACAGGCATGAGCCACTGCACCCAGCCGGCAGATACCTTTCATCTTAGAGTGATCCGCTACTAAGAAATCTTCCCAAGAAAATTAAAGAGAGCAAGACTGTTCTATGAGTAGAAATTCCTAAGTCCTCACATGGAGACCTAGGGAGGAGACGCCTCTACCTGGGATTTCATCATGTAGGTGCACCCATGTAGTGATACAGATCTAATGAAACACTAACATACCACACACATGGGCAGCTGGATCTGTTAATAAGGGTATGCTGCTAATGAAGTTAATACTAGAATCAGAGGGTACTTGTAGGTATGTGGTAACTTTTATAAACAGAGCCCCTGTGAAGCATCTGTATCTGAATCAGTGATAATCTGTCATCACTATTGGAGAAAAACTTCATGTGCACAAAAGCACCAGTATTGTTGCCTTTATGTTTGGGGTTTGCCTTTACATATAGGTTCTTGTTTCAAGTGAGTTTACCACTAGAAAAAATTACTCTCTTTTATTATTACTTTTTTGTATTACAGAAATTGATGACTTGGATGCCATTGTACCTGCAGTAAAGAAATTAAAAGTACTTTCATACTGAAAACAAATCAAATCATTTTTACTGTGTAAATTGTATTCTTAACATTTTGTATTTTGTAGGATTGATCTTATTTTGAGACAAGGGTTGTAAAATGTATTTGCTCTCAGAATTCATCCCCTTCTTAGTATTAGGTCATTCTTCATCTCTATAATTTTTATTAACTTTGAGATTCTTATACAGAAAATAGTTGCAAGGGTAAAGTAGTGAATTAACTTTAGATCTCTTCATTTATTAAGCAATTATTGAGTGCTTAAAATTTAAGGTTGTTTTAGAGTGGAGTTTGTGAGTAAAAGAGGAGGCCAGGGAGACAGATTACAAGTAGTAGGTTGCAATCTTTTAGATTCAGGTTGTAGTAATCTTTGAGCCACGACAAAAGGAATGCCAAGAGCTCTCTAAATTTAGCTAGTAGGAAGCTACTGCTCTCCTGGCAAGGATTAACTGGCACATTCTGTTAAGATACCCCTCATGGGTATCTTTCAAATAGGAAGAAGCAGGAAGAAGAAAAGGAAGAAAGAAAAACTGTTTAATCATTTCTGTTAGGGTAGGAAATGAATCATAGGGTAAAATGGATGAGTAGATAGAAGTCTCTCATTTAAAAAGTGTCTTTTGCAATCTTGATGTAATGAACTTTTTATAAGGACTTGAGATCTCAAATAAAATTTTTGTAAAGAATTTCCAAACGTAAGTGTCCTCGATGTGCTTGTATATTACTGACAAATAATGAGTCATATTCTCTTCCTAGGCTGAACCTTCCTAGAGCAACTTGTACATCCTTGCTGCATTTTATGTAAGAGTACTTTACTTGCTGCCTTCTATTTATTCTGTATTCTCAATATTCAGTTACATTTTCTTAAGGGTCAGTGTTCTGCCTCATACCCATGAGAACAAGCCACTTTGGACTATTCTTCCCCACTTTTATAAGTAGCAGGTCTAGGAAGATTTCTCTGTCATTCTTGTTGGTGGGCATATAGAATATTATAACACATTTCCAGGAAGCAGCATGGTGGAATGGTGAGTAAACATCAGCAAACAAGCATCCACATCCTTGGTGTTATGAATTTAGGGATCAGACATAAGATAATAGGCTTCTTCTAGGTTTAAAATTCTTTGTCATGATAGCCTGTAGTTACATTACTAAACACTAACTTACAATTTGTAGAAGAACTGTGTCTTGAAGGTTGGGTACCAAAAATATTTGGATACTCAATAATATAAATACTAAATATTGATTAAATTATTCCAAGAAATTGAAGGCAGGGCAAGATGGCCGAATAGAAGCCTACACTATTGATCCCCATTGCAGGAACATCAAATTTTAACAACTGTTTACACACAGAAAAGCACCATCACAAGAACCAAAAATCAGGTGAGCAATCACAGTATTGGTTTTAACTTCATATTGCTGAAAGAGGCATTGAAGAGGGTTAGAGAGATGGCTTTGAATCACTGATGCCACTCCTCCCTGACCCCCTGGCAGTGGCTAAACTGTGGGGTCTGAGTCTGTGCAGTTGGGGGAGGAAGAGCACAGGAACTGGGGGACTTCACATTGAACTCAGTGCTGCCTTGTCATAGTGGAGAGTAAAGCCATGCTAGGCTAAGCCAGAGCAAATGCACGGAGGGAGCATTTGGACCAGACCTAGCCAGAGTGGAATTCTCCATTCCAGCTACCAGAACTTGAGTTTCTTGGCAAGCCTTGCCACCGTGGGCCAAAGTGCTCTGGGGTCCTAGGTAAACTTGAAAGGCAGTCTAGGACACAAAGATTGCAGTTAATTCCTAGGCAACTCCTAGTGCTGGATGGGCTCAGAGCCAGAGGACGAGGGTGACAGATGACCTAGGGAGACACCAGCCAGTGCAGCTAAGGGAGTTCTTGCACCACTCCTCCCCCAAGCCTAGGCAGGCTGCAATGAAAGTGACTCCTTGCTTCTGCTTAAGGAAAGGAAAGCAAAGAGTAAAGAGGACTTTGCCTTGCATCTTGGATACCAGCTTAGCCACAGTAGGGTAGAGCACTGGGTAGAGTTGCAAGGCCCTCATTCCAGCCCCTAGCTCATAAACATTTCTAAGGCACACCTTGGGTCAATAGGGAAACCACTGTCTTGAAGGGCAGGACCTTGTTCTGGCAGGATTCATCACCTACTGACTAAAGAAAGAGTCCTTAAGCTGTGAACTACCAGCAGCAATACCCAGATAGTATGCTGTGGGCCTTGGGCTCTGAGACATGCTGACTTCAGGTGTGACCTAGCACATTCCCAACTGTGGTGGCTATGATGAAAAACTCCTCTTGTTTGAGAAAAGCAGAGGGAAAAGTAAAGAGGACTTTGTCTTGTCACTTTAGGTACCAGCTCAGCTACGATAGAGCTTTTGGGGTCCCTGAGGCTTTTGGGGTCCCTGAATCCAAGCCTAGGCTCTTGGGCAGCATTTCTGGACCCTGCCCTGGGCGCCCACTGCCCTTCAGGGTGAGATATCAGGCCTGGCAGCATTCACCACAAGCTGGCTGAGAAGCCCTTGGGCTTTAAATGAACATTGGTGGTGGCCTAGCAGAACCCCCTGTGTGCCAGTGGTGGTAGTGGCCACAGGGAGAAGCCCCTCTACCAATGGAAAGGGGAAGGAAGAGCAGGAAGGACTTCATATTGTGATTTGAGTGCCAACTTGGCCACAGTACAATAGAACATCAGGCAAAATTGTATGGTTTTTGACTCTAATCCCTGGCTCCCAGACAGCATCTCTGTACCTGCCCAGGGCCTGGGGATACTTGACACTCTGAAGGGAAAAACACAAACCTAGTTGGCTTCACCACTTGCTGATTGTAGAACTCTCGGGCCTTGAGTGAATATAGGTGGTCAAGTAGTGGTTACAGGAGACCTTGGGCAAGACCCAGTGCTGTGCTGGCTTCAGGTCTGATCCAATGCAGTCCCAGTGGTGGTGGCCACAGTGGGAGAGAGAGAGAGGTAGGTGGTGGTCAAGTAGTGGTTACAGCAGGTCTTTGGCAAGACCTGGTGCTATAGTGGCTTCAGGTCTGATCCAGTGCAATGCCAGTGGTGGTGGCCACAGTGTGAGAGAGAACGGGGTAGGTGGTGGTCAGGTAGTGGTTACAGCGGGCCTTTGGCAAGACCTGGTGCTGTGCTGGCTTCAGGTTTGATCCAATGCAGTCCCAGTGGTGGTGGCCATGGGAGAGGGAGGGCGGGGGTGAGGTGGGGAGAGAGGTCAACTGTAGAGTTTTTATTTTATTTTTGCTTGTTCATGTAATCAATGTTGTCAGTTTAAAATAATGAGTTATAACTTGCAGTAAGCCTTTCAGTAACCTCAAATCTAAAAATATGCAATGGATTTAAAAAACAAGAAATTAAATCATACCACCAGAGAACACCACCTTCACTAAAAGAAAGACAGGGAGGAAGGCAAGAAGGAAAAGAACACTACAAAACAACCAGAAAACAACAAAATGGCAGGAGTAAGTCCCTACTTATCAATAATAACATTGAAGGTAAATGGACTAAACTCTACAATCAAAGCACAGTGGCCGAATGGATGAAGAAACAAGACCCAATGATCTATTGCTTGCAAGACACACATTTAGCCTATAAAGATACACCTAGACTGAAAACAAAGGGATAGAAAAAGATATTCCATGCCATTAGAAACTAATAAAGAGCAGGAATAGCTATAATTATATTAGACAAAATAGATTTCAAGGCAAACATTGTAAGAGACAAAAAGGTCGTTATATAACGATAAAGCAGTCAATCCAGCAACAGGATATGCTTGCAAATACATACACTAATACTGGAGCATGCAGATATGTAAACTAAATATTATTTGAGCTAAAGAGAGAGCTCCCAATACAATAATAGCTGGCGTCTTCACCACACCACTTTCAGCATTGGTTGGACAGATTTTCCAGGCAGAAACTCAACAAAGAAACATCAGATTTAATCTGCACTGTGGGACAAATGAATCTAATAGATATTTACCAAACATTTCATCCAAAGGCTGAAGAATACTGAAAATTGTTCTCCCCAGCACATGAATCATTATCAAGGATAGAGCATATGTTATGTCACAAAACAAGTCTTAAAACATTCAAAACATTGAAATAAGAAGCATCTTCTCTGACTACAATGGATTAAAAGTAGAAATCAATAGTGAGAATCTTGGAAACTATACAAACACATAGAAATTAAACAGTATGTCCCTGAATGACCAGTGGGTGAATGAAGAAACTAAGAAGGAAATGGAAAATTTTCTTGAAACACATCTCAAAACCTATGAGATAACAGCAAAAACAGTAGTATGTATGATGGGAATTTATAGCTGTACGTACCTACATCAAAAAAGAAGAAAAACTTCAAATAACCTAATGATGCATCGTCACTCTTTTCCCATTTGCCCCAAGAATACTTGCCAGGGGTCCTTACGACTGCAGTGTTTACCTTAAGATAACTTTGCGATGAAATAGCTCATTTTTATTATTTTCACATTGCTGTAGTGTATTTACTTTGGAAACAAAATACATCCTTCTATTTGTAACATTGTTTTTAGTAGTGGTATTTCTATTTACAAAATGCAGTAATTCTCGATTGCTGAAATTGTCAAATCCTAGAAAATGTAGCATTCCTACAGGTGATGTTTAAGATCATTCTCAAGCAGTTGTTGACTGAAGATTTGTTTGGCGAATCTGATTTTTCTGAAATAGTTGATTCTGATGATTCCAATGATTCTGATGTTAGTTTTGTTTAGAAATAACTCCAAGAACAGTTTTTATATTTTATTTTCACATTGAAAATCAGTCAGATTTGCCTCAGCCTCAGAGAGCATGTTTATGTAAAATTGAGCACTGGCAGCAAGCTGCACTTTTTCTAAACAGGAAAGGGTTAAAGAACTAGAAAAGCAAGAGCAAACTGAACCCAAAATTAGTAGAAAAATAATAAACAGGAATATATGAATTAGAAATGAAAACAATACAAAAGATCAATGAAACAAAAGTTGGTTTTTTGAAAACATAAAATTGACAAAACCTTTAGTCAGACTTACAAAGGAAGACTCAAATAAAATCAGTGATGGTAAAAGACATTACAACTGATACTGCAGAAATTTAAAGGATTATTAGTGGCTACTGTGAGCAACTATATGCCAATAAATTGGAAAATCTAGAGCAAATGGATAAATTCCTAGACTCATACAACCTCCCAAGATTGACCCATGAAATTGAAATCCAAAACCTGAACAAACCAGTACAAGTAATGAGATCTGAGCTGTAATAAGTTTCCCAGTAAAGCCTGAGACCCGATGGCTTCACTGCTGAATTCTACCAAACATTTAAATAACTAATACCAATTCTCAAATTATTCTGAAGAATGGAGGAGGAGGGAATACTTCCAAACTCATTCTGTGAGGCCAGTATTAGCCTGATAGCAAAACCAAAGACACATCAAAAGAAGACTAGGCCAGGTGTGGTGGCTTCACACCTGTAATCCCAGCACTTTAGGAGGCTGAGGCAGGTGGATCACTTGAGGTCAGGAATTTGAGACTAGCCTGGCCATAATGGGGAAACCCTGTCTCTACAAAAAAAGGCAAAAATTAGCCAGGCATGCTGGTGTGCACCTGTAGGCCCAGCTACTCGGGAGGCTTGTGTGGCAAAAAAAAAAACAAACTACAGGCCAGTATCTCTGATGAATATTGATGGAAAAATCCTCAGCAAAATCTAGCAAACTAAATTTAACACATTAAAAAGATCATTTATTGGCCGGGCGCGGTGGCTCAAGCCTGTAATCCCAGCACTTTGGGAGGCCAAGACGGGCGGATCACGAGGTCAGCAGATCGAGACCATCCTGGCTAACATAGTGAAACCCCGTCTCTACTAAAAAAAATACAAAAAAACTAGCTGGGCAAGGTGGCGGGCGCCTGTAGTCCCAGTTACTCGGGAGGCTGAGGCAGGAGAATGGCGTAAACCCGGGAGGTGGAGCTTGCAGTGAGCTGAGATCCGGCCACTGCACTCTAGCCTGGGCAACAGAGCGAGACTCCATCTCAAAAAAAAAAAAAAAAAAAAATCATTCATCATGGTGAAGTAGGATTTATCCCAGGGATGCAAGGAAGATTCAACATAAGAAAATCAATCCATGTGATACATCATAGCAACAGAATGAAGGGCAAAAACCATATGATCATTTCAATTGATACTGAAAAAGCATTTGATAAAGTTCAAAATCCCTGCATGATTAAAAAGAAAACCCTCAAAAAATTGCATGTAGAAGGAACATACCTCAACATAATAAAAGCCATATATGACAGACTCACAGCTAGTATCATACTGAAAGGGGAAAAGCTGAAAGCCATTCCTCTAAGATCTGGAACACAACGAGGATGCCCACTGTTTTCCAAAATAGTAGAAGTCCCAGCTAGAGCAATTAGATGAGAAAGAAAGGGCATCCAAATTGGAAAGGAAGAAGTCAAATTATCCTTATTTGCAGATGAATATGATATTTGGAAAAACCTAAAGGCTCCACCAAAAAACTAGAACCAATACATTCAGTAAAATTGCAGGATACAAAATCAGCATACAAAAATAAGTAGACTCTCCCTTTACCGCTCCCTGTCCCCTCACTTCTTGATGGAGTTTTGCTCTTATTGCCCAGACTGGAATGTAATGGCACAGTCTCGGCTCACTGCAACCTCTGCCTCCTGTGTTCAAGTGATTCTCCTGCCTCAGCCTCCTGAGTAGGTGGGACTGCATGCACGTACCACCACGCTCAGCTAATTTTTTGTATTTTTAGTAGAGACGGGGTTTCACCGTGTTAACCAGGATGGTCTCGAGCTCCTGACCTCGCGATCCGCCCGTCTCGGCCTCCCAAAGTGCTGGGATTACAGGCTTGAGCCACCGCGCCCAGCCCCCAGTTGTACATTTTAATATAACTAAAAGTATAATTCGATTGTGTGTAAAACAAAGGATAAATGCTTGAGGAGATGACTACCTTCATTTTCCATGATGTGATTGTTACACATTGCATGCCTGTATAAAAATATTTCATGTACTCCATAAATATATATACCTATGTACCCACAAAAATTGAAAATTAAAAACTATTGGCAGTATCAAAGTTTGCATGTATCTCCAAAAGAATTATTACAGGGAATTGCTGTGAGACAATTTGGAAAGAAATGTAACTTAAAAATTAAATTTCGTCAGCTGGCTTAAGAGCCTGTGGTTAAGACTTAGTTTAAAACAGAAGTTTTCAAACTCTTCTTCAGAGGGCTAGGGCTTTATTGAAGGTGCCTCAAGGGCCACTGAGAAGGATAGTGCCACTAATAGAAATAGCTTTAGGCTTTTCCTATCAGATCCACTTTTATCCAGTTTTTATTAAAAATATAAATAAGAATAGTGCAGTTATTAACAATATTTAAAATGTAAAATGTTTAAACATTTTATTGCTGTATCCTTGACATATAATAAACTGTACATATTCAAAGTATACATACAATTTGGTAAGTTCTGATATATACCTGTGAAATAATCAGCACAATCTAATAGACATACCCATCATTCCAAAAGTTTTCTTTGCCCCTGGTAATCCTTCCCCACCTTCTCCCCTCCCTCCTATTATCCTGACTTTTACCACTTCCTTGGTTTTTTTTTTTTTCTAAATAACTCTGCCACTTTTGTGTGTGTGTATATGCCTAAACCAATGTAGTTGTGACTGTTTTTATGAAACTGGAATCATATTGTGTATATTCAGAATATTTCTTTTGTTCAGTATTGTGTTTATACTGTACATCAATGTTGTTTTTGTTAGGTCCAGATCATTTGTTTTCATTGCTATATGGTATTCCATCTATGAATATTCCACAATTCATTTGTTCTAGAAGTTGGCATTTGGGTCATTTTCAGTTCTTGGCTACTGTAAATAGTACTGCTATCAATATGCCCTTGTATGCAAGTTTTCTAGAGTATATATCCAGAGCTGAGATATATACAACTGGGTCATAGGGGAAACAAAGGGGAAATGTGTATAGCCATACAGGCCATGTACTACTGTACAAGTTGAAGCAGTAGCATTTCTATAGATAACAACATGAATGAAGCTTCTGGAGGTGTACAGAGTGGTGACTTTGGTAGGGAATGTGTATCTTCAACTTTAGGAGAAAATGCAAAACTATTTTCCAAAGTGGTTGTACCTATTTATACTCCTCCCACAGCAATGTATGAAATCTCCCACTTTTCCACATCCTTTTGCCAATGTATAGAGCTATTATTGTAGTTTTAATATTTATTTTCCTGATCACTAATGAAGTTAAGCAACTTTTCCATTGTTTATTGGACTTTTGTATGTCATTTTTGAAGTGCTTCTGTGGCTTTTGCCCATTTTTCTATTGGATTGACTTAGTTATTTGTAAAAGTTACTTATATTCTGGACATGAACCCTTTGACAGTTATATGTGTTACAAATGTCTTCCATCCTGTGACCTATCTTTCCATTTTCCCATAGTGTTTTTGTTTTTTTGTTTTGTTTTGTTTTGAGACATGCAGTGGCGGGATCTCGGCTCACTGCAACCTCCGCCTCCCAGGTCCAAGCAGTTCTCCTGCTTCAGCCTCCTGAGTAGCTGGGACTGCAGGCGTGTGCCACGATGCCTGGCTTATTTTTTATATTTTTGGCAGAGGTGGGGTTTCACTGTGTTAGCCAGGATGGTCTCGATCTCCTGACCTCGTGATCCGCCTGCCTCGGTCTCCCAAAGTGCTGGGATTGTAGGTGTGAGCCACTGTGCCTGGCCATCCCATAGTGTTTTTTTTTGTTTTGGTTTTTTTGTTTTTTTTTTTTAAGAGATGGGATCTTGGTCAGGCATGGTGGCTCACGCTTGTAATCCCAGCACTTTGGGAGGCCGAGGTGGGCAGATCACGAGGTCAGGAGATCGAGACCATCTTGGCTAACACGGTGAAACCCCATCTCTGCTAAAAATACAAAAAATTAGACTGGCATGGTGGCACGCACCTGTAGTCCCAGCTACTCAGGAGGCTCAGACAGGAGAATCGCTTGAACCTGGGAAGCAGAGGTTGCAGTGAGCCAAGATCATGGTACTGCACTCCAGCCTGGGTGACAGAGCGAGACTCCATCTCAAAAAAAAAAAAAAAAAAAAAAAGAGATGGGATCTCACTGCGTTGCCCAGGCTGGCCTTGAACACGTGGGCTCAAGTGATCCCTCCCACCTCAGCCTTCCAAGTAGTTGGGACTACAAGTGTGTGCCACCACACCAGCCTATGGTTTATTTTTATGAACAGCAGTACCTAATTTTCATGGAGAGATGTGTGGTCTTTTAGTTGGTGCTCTTTGCATATTACAAAATCTTGCCTTAGTCACAAGTTGTGAAATTATTCTCCTATAATTATCTTACAGCTGTATAGTTTTGCTTTACACACTTAGTCTAATACACCTGGAGTTGATTGATTTTTGAATGTGATATAAGTAAAGGACCATTTCATATTTTCTCACATGAATATCCCAGCACCTTTTATTGAAAAGTCTTATCTTTTCCCTTTGTTCACAATGCTACCTCTGTCATAAATTGAGTATCTATATGTGAATGGGTTTGTTTCTAGGGTCTTTTCTGTTCTTTTGGCCCAGTTGTCTCCCTGCACTAGAACATTGTCTTAGTTATTACAGCTTGAAAATGAACCTTGGCGTTGAGTAGGCAACTTTCTACCCTTTGTAGTTCCATGTACATTGAATCTGCTTATCAAGTTACACACACATACAACCTGTTGACTTAGTGGGCTTCCATTAAACATATAGATTAGTTTGGAGAGAAGTAGCATTTGTTGGGTTTTCCAACCTCAAACGTGGCATAGCTCTCCATTTTAGGTTTACTTTAACATTTCTTTAAAAAGTTTTAGTTTTCTCATAGGGGTTGCTGAATGTATTCATATAGTTTGATATTTTTATGCACTTATTTTCTCTTAAGGAACAGAACTACCTGAAGACTTTTTGGTTAATTCTAGCAATTCAGATTATCTTGGATTTCATGCTCATGATATCATATGCACATAGAAGTTTTGGTTAGATATACCTATTTTTGCCCTGTTACTCAGGCTGCAATACATTGTTGAATAGAAGTGGCAATAGGAAGCATCTGTTTCTCAATATGTTTGCTGCCATTAATATAAACAGAAATCTAAACGATTCTTGGATGGATCTTTTAATCTTTTTACTTTCAACATTTCTGTGTTTGATGTGAACCTCTTATAAACAGCACATAGCTGCTTTTTACTTTTATTCATTTGACATTCTAGATTTTAAGTGTTTATTGTAATTACAAATACACTTAGAAGTCTTTTGACCATCTTTTGTATTGTCTAATTATTTCTTTGCTTTCCCCGCCTACTTTTTGCAGGGTTGATTTTTCCTTATAACCTTTTCTCCTTCACTGCTAATTTGGAAGTTTTATATATCAACTTTATTGGCTTTCTGCTGTTACTCTATTTTCATAGTTATCTTGCAATTTTGAATGCATACTTAGGAGACAGAAGCCACATTGCACAGGTAACCAAACATGAAAATGAAAATCTTAACCCTTTTACTAGTTAGCAATTCTTGTGTTTACTACTAAACGGGGTAGAAGCGGACTCTAAGGGATACAGAATATCAACTTTGGGATGCAGATCCTTCCCCCCAGGGGTAAGGGACAGTGAACAAGAAAGGAGGTTAGAAACTAAGTGCTTCCCTACCAGACTGAGATTTAGATTTCCTCTGGCAGCCATAGGACCATGCAACCCACTTATGGCTAAGAAACTTGCCAAAAGGTGTTGCCTGCTGATAAAACACGAAGGCCATGGTTCTTAGGGCATTAGCCAAGGGTTAACTGTGGGGTACGTAGGTGATTGAGAACAGCTCTCTACACCAGTTAGCTAGCAGCCATGGAAAACATCAGAAGAAAAGCCCCTTCTTCCTGCTGTAGCCCTGCAGTGTCCTTCTGTCACGCCCTATGGGCAAAGCCAAATATCAAGCCCGCCGGGAAAGGCAAAGGAGACAGACGTCAATTTGAAGCTGAGAGGTAATGAATTCATTACTGACTCCTCACAGTTAAATTTTTAAGGTAAGTATCTTTAGCTTCCTAAATAAGGTATGGTCTTGAATACTTTCTTCTGAATCAGCCTAGCTGCCCCTTCTTAGTTGTTAGTACTAGCATTTTAGTTCTACTGTGTTTCTGAACCCTTGCAAAAATCTTTGGTTATTTGTTTATATCTTGTGAACAATCAATCAAAACTTGCTTAGGTTTGCCAACGTATTTTACAGATTTCTTTGCTCTCCACTGCTTCTCACATGCTATTTCTGCCTTACTGGTACATTTTCCTTCTTGTTGAAATATTATCTATGGCTATTTTTCAGTTTGATATTCCTGTGCACCTTACATTTTTTTAAAGTCTGTTTTTGTTTCATAAGTTTTGCCTGTGAGTTTCCCTTTAGTGACAGTTATCTGCTGCGGTTGTCACACATGTACCCTGGATATGAGTGGCAATCCTGTGGGGCCAATTTTATGGTTGCCTCCATCAAGGCTTCACAGGATTCCAGGTTCGAAACCAATATTCACGTTCCTTCCTAGGTTTGGGGGTTTTTGCACCAAGTTGATGTTAACTTCAGACCCTATGTTCCTGCATATTAGCTAACTGTTTCCACCCACTGCTGAAAACCAATTCTTGTCCTCAGTGGCAGCCAAGGTATTACCAACTTTTCAGGCTCCCTGCCCCTTACACAGTGCCTATATAACCTTGCCTTCTGTCTGGTGTGTACTAAAATTCTGGTTCCCTTCAACATTTTAACTCCTCTTTAGACCATCACCAGGAATTTACCTGTGTTGCCTGATACAGGGAAAAATGGTTCAATTGGCCAGGCACGGTTCAATCCCAGCATTTTGGGAGGCTGAGGCGGGTGGATCATGAGGTCAGGAGATCAAGACCATCCTGGCTAACACAGTGAAACCCCGTCTCTACTAAAAATACAAAAAA
>NW_012118043.1:8348415-8363978 GCF_000951035.1 Colobus angolensis palliatus
CGCTCTGTCGGCCGGGCTGGAGTGCCGTGGCCGGATCTCAGCTCACTGCAAGCTCCGCCTCCCGGGTTTACGCCATTCTCCTGCCTCAGCCTCTGGAGTAGCTGGGACTACAGGCGCCCGCCACCTCGCCCGGCTAGTTTTTTGTATTTTTTAGTAGAGACGGGGTCCTGACCTTGTGATCCGCCCGTCTTGGCCTCCCAAAGTGCTGGGATTACAGGCTTGAGCCACTGCGCCCGGCCACAACATTTCTTAAAACTTAGTGTTACAAAGGCTGGGAACTATTAAAATGGAAAATACTCAGTATCAACAGTAAATGCTACAGGCGGTGGGAAGAGGCCATTTCACTATTGACTTAATAAAGGAAATAGGTTTGAGACAGGACTTGAGTCGGCAGAGCATAGTATTTGGACTGTTCTGGAATAGAACATCTGCATATGAATAAGGTGGCAGAAAACTGGAATAAGAGTAACATGACAAAAGCTTTGTTTTTGAATGCTGCCCTGCTTCAGAAAAGTGGCAGTGAAGGCAGTGGCAGAGAGAGAACACTGATGGCAGGTAGTGTTAGACGTCTAAGTCAGTAAGACAGAAGAGGAGGTCCAGGAATGTTGGGGATGAGAAGTATATTTGGTCTTGTAAAGTCTGAAATGTAAAAGAGGCACTTGTTTAAGTATATAATTTATATATTTTGCTTTTAACATGTCATTTAGGTGAACTAACCGTCTCTTTAGGAAAGTTTAGTAGCCTAAACTTATCTGAAAGCTTCCTTTTCTCTGACAGTGAAACTCTTCAGCAGTCTCCAATGCTTTGCTATGAGAGTCAGACATAGACCTGGGTTTGGAACTTGGTTTGCATTTTCCTAGGGAAATAATGCTACATGCTGGAATTTGGCCCTTAGATTACACAAGAGTATTTAACTCAAGGTATTTCAGTATATCAGTATAACATTTTTGCCAGTAGGGAAATAACATTTTTAGCTCCAGGTCAAATAAAAGAACAAATCTCCAGGCATACAAGTACCACAGGTGGCAGCCAGAAGGGCTTTGGCAGTGTTAGCTCTTGGCAGTTTTGAGTTGGGTCAGTTTCTGTTTCCATAAAAAAGTGACTTCCCTTTGGCCAGTCACTGCCCAGGAATGCTGGTAGTGGCTCCAGAAACAGATCTACCCCAGCCCCTATGCCAGGGGCAGGATACTTTCTGGTACATACATTCAGGTAAGTCCTAAATCAGATGGTATACAATTACCTACTAAAAGTGAAAGGTAACCACTGAGGTTTGGATAATTTAGTAGGCACAAATATATAATTTCTTGCTGGACTTGAACAAAAAAATCCAACCAACAAAAGTAGTTCTTGCTTTTAAATAACCTCTTCCTTATGCTATTCAGTCATGCAGTTAAATTCCACACAAGAATGTATAATTTCAAGTGGTTCTGATTTAAATGACAAACTATACATATATTTGATGCAAGTGATCCAAAGGAAAAATATATATACATATATACACATTTTAATATAAAGGTGAGTGATAAGGATTCTCATCATCAGCTTCTGGGCTGTCCATTTGGAGTCAGCTCATACCTGTAAGACAGTTAGGTTTGGACTTAACGTTAGTAATGACTGTGTTGTGGTAACAGGACAAACTGCCTAGTCCTGCCTGCCTGGGCCTCTGTAAGACCAACAGAACCTGTCTCTGTAAGTTGGCCAGCCAGGGTTCAGGGTTAAGGCTAGAGTTTACAGGTGTCTTTTAGGGTATCAGTGAGATCTGCAGGCAGTAAAGCCTTAAATAAAGGTATTCATCTCTCTCCCTTCTTGATAACCAAAGTAGCTGAAATAGTACTGAAAAGGGAAAACTGTCTTGAATAGCAGGATAACAGTAATAAAATGAAAGGGCACACTTACCATTGTGAAAAGCCCTTAATCAGATCTTCTTTTGATAAGTCAATCAGTACCTAAAGAATCACAAATAATTACTTTCCCTCCAAAACACTGCATTAAGGAAAGAAACTGGGATAAAGCAAATTGATCATAATCTCCTTGGTATATCAAATCTCTGTTGTACTTACTTTTCCTAACTCCTTTCTTCTGTGTGAGCCAAGTGGCCTACTATTTTTCACTGCAACATCTAGTGACCTCTTCTTTACTTCTTCCATGGGAACAAAAAATTCAAATCTTTAGGAAGCAAAAAGTCAGGAAGTGAGAATTACGCATTTCATTCAGTTTTCTTGAAAATCTAAAGTGCTTCATCCATTTCCCTACTAAAACAGAAGATACAGACTATTAGGAGCACTTAGAGCAGGACTGGCTCATAACTACTCACAATGTTTCATTATTACAGATAATCACTGTCCAGTGTTGTTCACAAAACCCAGAAGTATTAAGAGGCTGTTTGCCTAGAAGTGCCTCTGTGGCTTAGTTTGCATCTATCTTTCTCCAATTCTACCCTTGCTACCCCTCTTTTTTTTTTTTTTTTTTTGAGATGGACTTTCACTCTGTCGCCCAGGCTGGAGTACAGTGGCATGATCTTGGCTCACCACAACCTCCGCCTCCTGGGTTCAATCAATTCTTCTGCCTCAGCCTCCTGAGTAGCTGGGATTACAGGCATGTGCCACCACACCTGGCTAATTTTTTGTGTTTTTAGTAGAGACAGGGTTTCACCATGTTGGTCAGGCAGGTCTCGAACTCCCGACCTCAGATAATCCACCTGTCGCGGCCTCCCAAAGTGCTGGGATTGCAGATGTGAGCCACCATGCCCGGCCCTGGCTACCACTCTTTTAGGTGGCCCTCCTCACCCTGAATAGTACTTATTCATAGGACCACCTCAACCCCCTTCTCAGTTTTTTCTCACCAGCTAAGGGCAAGAACACTGAACAGTTAGGTTTGCTGCAGTTGTGTGGAAAATAGTGGCCACCTCCTATGGAGTAAGGCAGAGGAAACCTCTTTTAGGTTTATTTTTAGGGTGGAGGTTGCCAGCTCTGCCTTCCAGATAGTCCAGGCTTATCTTGCTGTCATACTTTTGAGAATTATTAACAGGTTTAGGTTTGTCAGAAAAGTAAAATGTTAAACCTCTTCCCTCCTATATTCCCACATAATTTTTTTTTAATCCCTTAGCCATGTAGTAGCCACCACACCACAATTTTGACATCTTTTTATAATTATGTCAGAGCTTCCTTTGAGGGCAAAATATCTTACTTGTGTGGCTCTAGAGTATAGGATGGTGCCTGGCATAAAGCATTCAGTAAATGTTGAATGAATAGTCTCTCTCTTTCTCATACCCTTTTCTTGATACTGATGAACTCAAAGTGTAGCTGTTATAGGAACATAATAGTTCTCAGACATGGCCCAAAGAGGACTCAGTGTAACCCTTTTTGAAAAAGTTATTGGCCAGGAAAATTATGAGATGTAATATTTTCCTAAGCTGGCTAGAAATGTCTTTTTAGAACCCTGAAGCAGAAGGTACACACTGATGAGATTCAGACTTCTAAGAATAAAAATATTTGGGATAAGATTTGCCACCACTGGCCCATCAAAAGCAATTAATATGATCAGAGTCACCTTTGTCTCCAAGGACACAGGTGGACAAGCCTTTGTGGAGAAGGGGAGGGTATCTTCTCCACCTGTCACCTGTGTTTTGTTGCAGGAGGGAAGACAGGCCAAAGAGCTTCAAGCTTTAAAGGAAATTTTAGGTCCTTAGGCTCAAGGAATGTTTAACTGCTGGAATTAAAACAGATCAAAAAAATATTTGAACAGATTCAAATATTTTTACTACCAGAGAGACCTCATTTAAACAGAAAGAATAGGGAACATTCCATGTTCAGGAACACTTTAGCCTCTATGAGCAGTAAATGTAGGTAGCCATTTTGATAAACTTCTCTGGCACTCCATTTTTCCCACTAAAGTACAGAGGCTTCACGAAGTCATAGACTATGTTGTCTTGTTCAGCCATAGGCTGCCAGGCAACATAACAGGTACTTGGCAAATACTTGAATGGATGAGGCACTCTAGGCAGGCTACCAGCCCACTTACGTCTCATCAAACAGAGGTTCCAAGGTCTTCCGCTTCACTGAAGTCTTCTTACGACATGCCCACTTCCTTTCTGGCAACAAGTAGACACGGACGTAGGGATCAGCTCCACTGCTGGTACATGGTGTCAGGTTTCTGATTTGGTGTCAAAGACATTAGGAAAAAAAAAAGGCCCCTGGTTTTCAAACACTGAAAATACTCATTTGAGAGAAGGCTGTTATTACCCATTCAGCATTAGATACGCTTGAGGATAAAAATGCTCAGTGGTCGTGATGATCAAAAGTAATACTCTGTAGAATTTAGAGGACAAAATATCAGACACATGATTTTGAAAACATGCCTCTTTATAAAGCTTGGAGTAGAGCAAGTACTTTCCTTCTAAGGGAAGTTGGAGATTTTCACTTGGAAAATGTACTGGCTACCAGCCACTCCAGACAGTCTTGCAGTGGTTGCATCAGAGCAAAGCCCTTGGCTCTTGAGCCCATCAGCACCACTGAAGAATGATGGCCAGAGTGCCCCTTTGAGGACTTGATTACAGTGTTCAGGCCTTCAAATCTCATTTTTTTCCCCCTAAGTGTTATCTTGGGACTATGTGCCCTGTTCATTGCTCTGAGTGTCCCTACTCTGATTTATGGTCACCTGATGCTCCCAAAGGACCTCCCTGGCCCTAGAATCCCTTTACCTGCAGCCATTGATCAGCACGCTGAGGCAGCGCCGCAGACACACATAGCGCACTGTGAGCTGAATCTCGCCCAGCTGCCGTCGCCTGAGGTCTCCGCCTCTGTAAAGAAAGAGCCCGTCACTTCTCTTGCCGTAACAGGCATTGGCCCTCTTCCCCCACCCCGAAAGACAAAGCATTCCTGCTTGAGGAGCATAGAGCCATGTGGGATAATAATTTGCAGTGAGTTTACTTTCAGTTGGAATTCAGTTCTATCCAGCATTCATGTATAATTATCCTACTTCACAGTAGGAAGAACGGGAACCCTGAAGTGGGATCTCCCTTTGTATCATGATTCCTTTTGGGGCCTTGAATGAATTTATTAAACTTTTATGATAGTTCCATCTTGTAGAGTTATTGTGAAGGTTGAATTAAATCAGATAACATGCTAAGCCCATAGTAAACCCTTCATAAATGACAGCCATTTATTATGTAATTCTACATATTAAGCTTTCCATGTCATCCCAGTTTATAACTCTTTAGAATTCAGGAAATGGTTCTGCTGGAAGGGACCTTACCAACCAGAGTCCAGCATCTATTTTATAGTCGGTACACAGCTAGAGCCATAACCAGCCTGTTTGGCTCTCTCTCCCTCGTCCTGTGTTCTTTCTACCACACCATGCTGCCTCTTAGGAAGATATTTTGTGAAAAAACAACTTGCACAGAAATGTAAGTTCATATCTACTTTTCCATCCAGTGAGGTATTTTTCATACAGACGATTTTAGAAAAGATTAAGCAGAGAGGTGCATACTCAATGTTGAGGCTGCTATCTGCCAGGTCAAAGCAAGAAGAGGCCAAGGAGTTGAGCGAGGACATGCTGGGAGGCAGCCTCTTGGGCGGCCATGCGAATGGGGAGGCAGGGCATTTCATGGGTCTGGGTGACTTGATGGGCCCTGGAGAGTGGGGACCCGGGACAGTCAGGAAGATGGTGGCTGAACTCTTCTTCTCCCCCATGGGCTCACAGAACCTTTTGGCACTGTCCTTGCCTTTAGGCTCTGGGCCTGTCTCTTGGGGTGTGGGCTCAGTGGCAACGGTGGTAGCACTGGTGGTGGCTGTGGTACTCTTGGATGTGTCCTTAGTATCAGAAGCAGGGTCTGGGGGACAAGGCAAATCTGTAGGGCCTTCTTCCTGAGGTGGGGCTTTGGGATCCTGGTTGGTAGCCACCTTCTTGATGAGCAGAGGGCCTTTCTTTAGGGCTTCAGGTCCTGTGTATGGGCTCCCCAGCTCTCGTTCCTCCACTCGCAGGAACTGCAAGCAGATAAGATAGATAACAGGGTGGCTTATGAGCTGGGTCACCACTTCCACAACCTCAGCCACTGTTTCTCATTCCCCCTTTCCCCTCAGTTGTGAATTATAAAGACCCTTCCTAGGGAACTTCCATTTCCAGTAACATATGGTGTTCCAAACATTCTGAAAAACTTGTTAGAAATGCCAAATAAAATGAAGCAAACATCCTTTGAAATGCATAGCCAAATTCACAAGAAAATAAGGATAATTCCATTTAAAAAAGAAAAAAATCTGAAAAATAAAAGTTAAGCTTTGCTAAGGTTGTATATCAACCTCGGAATTCAGGGAGTTAGGAGAAGAGAGGCTGTGAGGCTAGGAGCTGAAGGGAAGACCCATGAAGGTGGGATCTCTTTAGTTAAAAAAGTAGTTTAGGGTAAAAATTATTCTGCCTACCGGCAAAGACTGATGACAAGAACATGTGTTTGTCACAGCCTGTACTCTGGTTGAGGGGACAAAGTCTTCCCTAATAACATGACACCTCATAGGCCTGTCCTCATATGAATTTTGAGTATAAATATGAGCTACCTATGGGATCTTGAAACCCAAAGTTAAGAAATGTACATAAAAATGGACTCAGGTTTGTAATGTACCTGAGGTACTGGGCTGCAGCAAAAGCAGAAGCTCCTTGGAAGAGAACAACCTCAATCCAGGTCATAAAGAAACACTGAACATATGTTTGCAATCCAAGTTATGAAACAGAAATGAGTCACCATCAAAAAGCATCAACAAACATCAAAATTTAATTCCCAAGACCTTCAAATAATAGAACATACATATTAATACATTGTAACATATTTTCAAATGACCAAAGATGGAATATAAACATGAGAAGATAATAAAATGCTATGAGAAAATACCAAATAGATTTGGAAAAGATAAAAATAGAAATGAAAAATCACCATTGAAAAAACCATGAACAGGTTAAACAGCAAACAAAGCATAGCCAAAGAAAGAATGAGTGGCCTGGAAGATAGCTCTGAGGGAATTAGAATGTACCACCATGAATACAGAAATGGGAAATATTTAGGTGAAGTCAAGAGACATGGAGGATAGATGAGAAGGTACATTACAGAAAATTCTAGAAAGAGGAATTTAAAAAGAATGGAAGAGAGGCAATATTTGAAGAGCCAGTATCTCTTCAAATATTGACTTGCTCCCATTCAGTATTTCAAAATTGATGAAAAACATGAATCCATCTCCTGGCTTCTTCCAGGCACAGAGCAGGTGCTTAGTGCTGGGGCAGTTCACCCTGCTCCACTGCCAGAGCTCTAGTCCTCCCCTCCCCCAGGGGACAAGAGAGATTTACCCGAAGCACCAGCCTCATGGAGATGAGGCTGTCCAGGCCTGAGTGGTCCAGCTGAAAGCGCTGCTCAAGAGTGAGGTCAGCATAGGGGAGGATCTGGCACAGGGGGACATCCAGCATTCCCAGAGCACACTCCTGGTCATCATCAAGCACCTGGGCAGTGGGCCAGTCACAAAATAAGAGGATAACCAAGCCCCAACCACACCACTACCAGTATCTGGGCCCCAGCCAAGTTTGGGTTTACTTCAGTCTGTACTGTGCTTCTATGGGCATCTGGTCCTATTCTGAAAACTAGAATGGGATCAGGCCAGACCTGATCCTTGTCTTCTGTCAGGGAAGATACTGACTCAGAGTAAGAGGCAATTATGATCTGTATGAGCTAGTCTGTTAAATGCCCAGAGTCAGAGGGCTTTGGGGACTGATGAGCTGTGCTGCTCTCCAGGCAGGGCTCAGGACCCCAAAAGATCCCAGCTCCACCACTTGTTGGTCATGAGATCTTGGACAAGACATTGTTTTTGCCTCTCTCTGCTCACTCTACAGATCTTTTGTGAAGATTAAATGAAATATAGTTTTTTAAAGTGTACCATTATTAATGTCCTGTGTAGATTCCAGCACAGGCTTCTCTGGATGCTGTGTAGCAAATATAAAGATCCTTTTGCAGGGAAAGTCAAGGGACTTGAGGATTTATCCTCCCACATCCCCCTATACAATGACCTTAGACACTAGCCTCAAGGAGATGAGGCCTTATGGGGCCTCAGTGTCCTCTCTCACATAAAAGGGCCTGACTTTAAACACTGCCAGGAGAACCTGCTCAAGGTGCACTTCAAGCCTCCCACCCTGCCTGGCTTAGAAACCTCTTAACTCTGTTTCAAGAGCCCATTGTCCAGCAAACCTTCAGATGGAGCTGCTCAGTGGCCACACTGTGCACAAAGAAGGAGAAAACCTGGCTCCAGACAGGGTCCTTGTTGTGGGGACAAGTCTGGGAACAGAAGAGGGAGAGATCATTGAAGGGTTAGGTTGGGCAGAGCTGGATACCGGCACCCTCTGCTACCACTCTGGCCACAATTGGGAACCTTACCTATTTGCCCTGAGATCAGACCCAAACACACTACAGCTAGTGGGAGGCACTAGGACAGGACAACCACACTCAAAGGCAGGGAGTGGTTTGCCAAAGTTTTACAGGGGAGCTGAAAATCATATTGGCCTTAGGGCTCACTTCAGGAGAGGAGAGGCCGACAGGATTTCAGCTGCTGGACTGAGAAAATTCATGTTTGGTGGAAAGGACACAGGCTTCAGAACCATGCCCACACTTGAACCCTAGTTCCGTGTCCTTGGTCAAGTCATTTCTCTCTGATCCTCAGATTCTTGAACTATAAAACTATTCTGTGAGGTTATTCTGAAGACTAAATAACATCAAGTGCCGCCTAGGCATTCACCATAAGTTAATTCCCGTCCCTTTTGCCTCTCTCCCTGAGAAGGGCTGGGTCCTTGTTTCCTTACCCCAGGGCTACACACCAAGATGTCTTACCTTACTTGTATGTGTCTTCTTGCCTACAGATAGTTTGACATAGGAAGAAGGGTCTTTGCTGACCTTGTTCTGTGAGGAATCAAATCCGTAACAGTGAAGGTGGCATAGTCAGGATCAGCTTGAGACAGTCCTACCCCCAACCCCCAGGAGCATTTGGGGGAACTGGGACCACCCAATTACTTCTCTTTGAGAGAAAGCTACTCTAATGCCCCAGTCCCCTGGGCTGTCATTACTGTGTAAGCCCCAGGACAGGACCAACCCCAGAAAGCAGTTCCAAGTTAAAAGACCAGAAGCCAGAGCTGGGCCTGGCCAGGCACAGCCGGTTGTTCCCTGGGGCTATGAAAACAGAGTGGAATCAAGTTTTGGCTCCTCCTCTTAGCTGTGCGACCCAAAAAATGGTAATAAAAATGAATGACACAGTCATCATGAGACTCAGGGATAACAAATGTGGGGGATGAGTTGCCAAGCCTAGTGCCTGGCACACAGTCGACTCCACAATCAGCACCTCTTGTTATCCCTAGGCTGTGTGTGCACAGACTGTGGCCCAGAGGACACAGGGTTGTGGTTACTCTGGGGAGAGAAGCTGTGATATGCCCTCCCTGGAGTTTTTAGCCACATACTCACTCACTCTGGCAAACCTGGAGAGTTTTTTGGCTCGATATTCACCATTCAGGTAGTCAAAAGGGTTTCTCTGCAGCACAGGAATAACGGGGTTAAAGCAACACAGGACAATTTGAAAGTGATGGGCACTTTGTTGCGTATGTGTGACACTCTGGATATGTCACTACTCACCGGCAAGTTGCAGGCGCTCTCCAAGAAGACCACAAGAATGGCAGTGGAAAAGCCACCATGGTCCTGCAAACAGACACAGACCCTCACTGGGTACTCCCAGCAGCAGGAGAGAAAGACTGGTTTTGGAGAAGCCTACTCATGGCAGAAGAAAGTCAGCTAGCCCTCACACTCCAGACTAGCTGCTGGAGGACATCTCACAACCTAGCCTTTTGTTGAGGTTAGGAATATAACTGGTGCATGACAGATTCAAGTTAGACACTGAGTGGATTTCCCTGTGAACTGGGAGGACAGGCATTGACACAGTTCTAAGAACCCCATCATCTAAAGATGATGGAGATGCTCAGAGGACATTTGCTGAGAGCCATCAGGAGCTTCCCTGTGTGGAGACGGGCTAAGTGACATGTTCTTCAGGAGGTGAGCAAGAACAGGGGGCATCATCTCCCTCCCTTCCTCCACCTGCACACAGCTGGCATGTGTGCTCCTCCACCTTTCTGCTAGGGAGCCCTTAACACCGCACACTCACCTCGGTCAGAGCTTCCTGGTCGGTAAGCAATGAAAGCCACTCCAGCCGCAGGTGCAGATGCCCGCTGGTTGTGTCATTCAGGACAAACCACTGTGGGGCAGGGGCAGAAAGCTCAGGGCAAGGGCCAGGGAGATGCTACTGATGCTCTCTGGGCAGCCCAGTCCTGGGACCTGGTATCCTAGTAGGGACAGGGAAACCCAGTCCTAGTATGGGAAAAGGTGGACCAGCCCAGACAGGGTATGCTCTGGGCTCAGAGGGACTGGGAGATGTGGTTATAGGAAGACAGAAGTGCTATGCTGTGAGATTAAAAAAAAAACCCAGGCCCAGCCTGCCCTCCCCTATAATGTGATTGTCCCCTGCTGGGGTCCTTAGTCTGTAGGTATTTCCCAGGGAAACTTCTTCCAGCCGGGACCCAGGAGAATACCCTGGGGAGTTTCCTGGAGCCATCAGTGCCTCACCCAGCTCTTGCCCTGAGGAGGGACATGTGTGCAGCCCAGCACAGAGGGGGCCACAGCATAGGAGCAGCTGGGCTGAAGCAACCTGCTAGAGATGTCCACAGGAAAGGGCTACCTTGAAATTCCCCTGAGGGTTGCAAGCACCAACTGTACCTCATCCACCACTCTGTTGGTCATGACATCTCCAAGGCAGATCCGCAGGCTGGAATATATAGGGAGAGGAGATTGGGTCAGTTCAGAGGAAGAAAGCAGCAGAGGGCATGGAGGCCCACACTGGACTCTGTTTTCAGATATCTGAGTGCAGCCATTAAGACAAAATCTTACTCACCCCAAGGAACCAATGGGAGACCAGCATCAGCTTGAGTGAAGGAAAGACTACCTACCATCAGGGCTGCTCCCACTGGGTGTGCTACCTGGGGAGGAAGGGAGCTCCCATACCCAGAGGGGATAAGCAGAGGCTGCTGGACATATCACCTCTGGATTTCTCAATGACAGTGCAACTAGCATTTTGAGTGAGATGGTTCTTCATTGTGCAGAACTACCCATGCATGGCAGGAATTTGGCCACCTGGTCCTGTGCCCTTTAAATGGCAGAGGCACCACCTCTCACAGCCATATTAATAACCCCAAATGCCCCTTCATTTCCAAAACTACCCCAGGTGCCCTACAAGGGGTAAGTACAGTTGGCATGTGATGTAGTTTGGATGTCTCTCCCCTCCAAATCTCATGTTGAAATGTGATCCCCAATGTTAAAGGTGGGCAGGGCCTAGTGAGAGGCGTTTGGGTCATGGGGGCAGATCCCTCATGAATGGGTTGGTGCCCTCCCCACAGTAATGAGCTCATGCAAGATCTGGTTGTTAAAAATAAGCTGGGACATTCTCACTCCTCTTGCGCTCTCTCTCTCTCTCTTGCCATGTGACATACCTGATCCCCCTTCACCTTCAGCCCTGAGTAAATGCTGCCACTATGCTTCATGTACAGCCTGCAGAACCATAAGCCAGATAACCCTATTTTCTTTATAAATTACCTGGCCTCGGGTATCCTTTATAGCAACAAAATATGGACAAACACAGCACGTGTGTGTGAGAGGAGGTAACACTCACACCACAGCTTGCCCCTAACTCACCCTGAGCCAAGCCCAATCAGAAGGTCCTGATAGCCAGAGGAGAAAATGTAATTCTATATAACTAAGAAATGTGCTTAGGCTCCAAACACGCCTGAAATCAGTTATTAATACATAAAGCATGACCCACAAGCCACACTTCTAATCTGCAACATTACAAAAATTGCAACTGTTTCAAGATAAAAATACAAAATGATAAGCAACATCTAGTGGTGAATCTATGTGTGTTAACATCCAGGCTAATACACACAGATTCTGTGTGTTTCTTAAACTGTCAGATTGTGCCCCTCCCGGTCTGGTTTCCAGTTTTCAAAATTACATGATCAGGGAAACAAGCTAAACAACACAGGAATCTGAAAATGTGGGTAAAACTGCCTTTTCTGCTTCCTCATCTGAGATAAGCGGTGTTAACAGCCTGCCTTTCTCTGCTAACATGAACACATGCAGAAATATGCATTCAAGGTTCCTCTCCCAGATGATGACTCAAATGATATGTTATGCCCAGCTGCTCTCCCCCACTTCATAATGGGTGTCCTCCGGGTTAAGACACAGAGATTCTACTTGTTTTTCAGAGCTGCAGAATATTCTGTAGTTTGGCAATGGAAAATTTATTCAAACATTCAACCAATGTCCTCTGAAGTTAGATATTCATTTAGGGGATGGGGGTGTTGTTTTTCTTCTATGGATAGTTCTGTAATAAACATTTCAGATACTAGGGCTTTTATTTTATAGGAGATCCTGGAAGTGGGACTGCTGGATCAAAATACATGTAAGTTTTAAATTTTGATAGCCAGCCCCACCCTGATCATTTTAGTCCTCCCATACCCCTGAAGGGCTGGGTTCTACCCCCTAAAGCATGGCCCAGGGTTCCTTGGAACTGGGCATCTGGCCTTCCACGCCAGCCTTGTCCACTACTCCAAATGGGGACTTCGTACATTATCAAGAAGGCAGAAAGCAGAGCCATAATATACAAATCTTGGGGTCCTCTCTGTACCCCCCCAGGGCCTAGGTCAGGGCTGGGCACTTGGGAGACATCTGGGAAGGTTTGTGGTAGGAATGTAGAATGGGGAGGCAGGTTGCCTGGCACAGTCACCATGTCAGGGTGACCAGAGAGGACTGCTAGTCATTAAGTGGTAGGAGCAGGGTATTTATGTCCCAAGGCCCAGCCCAGCACCCTACAGGGAGGGAAGGCTGCCTCCAGGCCCAGCTGTGCGCCCTCCTCCTCACCTGCCCAGGAAGTCATCCCTGTCGGTATCCTCATCATACAGGTCTACCTCCAGGTCCTGCCCAGGGACTTCGTACACCATGAACTGGAAGGAAAAAGAGGTGTCTTGACCTGCAGGCAACAGCTGGCCTTATGTATGACCCAAGGGGAGCCAAATCGTGGCTCAAAATGCTAGCAGGGTCCTGATCTCCTCAGTGCCTCAAGAACCCCACCCATAAGGGAGTGAAGTCCCTCCCCTGTGGGGGGAAGAGAAGATAGAGAAAACGTGTAAGCCATGGCAGAGCAGGTGCCCAGGAGACAGTGGCTGTTTGTTCTGCATGGGCTCTGTGGTGTCCAGAGCACCTGTTCATGACATTCTCCTGCCCCTCTGTGGGTCTGCAATACCAGGAAGCCCCAAGCTGCCTTTTAGTACCCCTGCTTTCACTGCCTCACCCCAAATGTAACAAAGCATCCAGATGGTGTATTGGGAGGGGAAGTTCAGAGGGGTCACCTAGGATGTGTAATCTGGGGGCCTTAACAGGCTGTGGGTCCCACCCTTCAAACAGTAGGGATTGTGGTTGAACTGAAGGAAGAACTTCAGGATCCTGATGTTTGACTCTGACAGGGGAGGTTGAGAGGAGTGGAGCAGAAATGCCTCTAAGGAATTGGAAGGAGAAAGGAGGTAGGAATTTGCCTTCAGGCTGGCCCTTTAGTCGGGCCAGAGTAACCTACTCTGGAAGCCTGGTAGATATGGGAGCAGGAATCCCACAGACCTGCCTGTCTCCAAGGCCTACACCCTGCCTAGTGTTGCCCCTGGATTGCCTCTGCCCAGCATGACTCAGAGTGAAGGCTGGGGGGTATCAAGGGATTCAAGGGATTCCAGGAGCAGCCAAGAAGACCCTTACCTCAAACACCTCGTTCCAGGTGGGGTTCAGGTTCCTGTAGATGGTCCTACTCCGGAAATGCTGCAGGCCAATGCTCACCTTGGCGTAGGGATCTGACTTGCCTCGGAGCCCCAGGAAGTTGTCCTTCTGGGCCAGCTTCTCTGCCTCTAGCAAGTGCACTCTGATCACTCCCTGGAAAATGTCCAAGCCCAGGGCTCACAGCTGCTTCCTGGGGCCTCCAGGTCCTGGAGTATCAGAGCTAAAGCCATCAGAGATCACTGCTGCCCCCACATTGCCCCCTCCATGGTCTGGACCGGGAGATAGAAGCCAGATACAGCAGTGACCTGGCCAAGGCCACACAGCAACTGATGGCAGGGCTCTCTCCATCAGTATGCCCTGCCCACAGCCCTGGCCTCCCCACTCCCAACTCCAAACTGCCACATGAATGGCTTACACAACTGCAGCTGTTTGTCTCCGTCCTGTGCCAACAATCATGACACCTAAGGAAGCTTCCTCCTCTACTCTAGCCCCCTCTGTTGTGTGTCCTACATGTAGACTTCTACAAGGGAGTTCTAGCATCCCTTCTCCTGGCCCCTGTGGGCAATGCCGGCTGCTGACAGGAGGTCCCTGCACTCCTAAAGGCCCCAACACTGAGCCTCATCCCCACCACACTCTGGACTGTGCTATAGGGCAGACCCTCCCCCAACACTTGCATGGATAGATGTTTAAAAGGAAATGAAAGAGATATAACTCTGTTAATAAAGACAGGAGCACAGGAATTAGGAAAGGCATGGGCTTTGAGGTATATCTCCTTCCTAGAATTTTTTTTTAATATTAGTAAATACATATGCATTTACTCTTTGACCCAGAAATCCCACTTCTAGGAATCTGTCCCAAGGGCATACTAGCAAAAATATAAAGACATGTATGCAAGGCTATTTATTACACTACTATTTGTAATAGTGAAAGACCCAACACAATATAATGGTCCATCAATAGGAACTGTGTTGAATAAACTTCAGTACATTCCCATAGTGAAGTACTTTGGAGCTCTTAAAAAGAATGTGGAAGATCTCTAATCTACACTATCATGGCATGATCCCCATGACACACTCAGTGTTAAAAGCACACTGGGGGCCAGGCGCAGTGCTTACGCCTGTAATCCCAGCACTTTGGGAGGGCGAAGTGGGCAGATCATCTGAGGTCAGGAGTTCGAGACCAGCCTCGCCAACATGGTAAAACCCAGTCTCTACTAAAAATACAAAAATTAGCCAGGCTCGGTGGCGTGTGCCTGTAGTCCCAGCTACTAAGAAGGCTGAGGCTGGAGAATCACTTGAACCTGGGAGGCGGAGGTTGCAGTGAGCCAAGATCGCGCCACTGCATTCCAGCCTGGGTCACAGAGCAAGACTCCCCACCACCACCTTCCCCCAATCCCCCCCCAAAAAAAAGCACACTGGGGAAAACTGTACTATGCTGCCATCTATCGAAGAAAGGGGGAATTTGAATATAAGCAAATATGTGTCATATGACCATATATATGTATTTGTTCATATTAAGTAACAGCCAGGTGTAGTGGCTCATGCCTGTAATCCCAGCGCTTTGGGAGGCTGGGGCAGGTAGATCACTTGAGCCCAGGAGTTTGAGACCAGCCTGGCCAACGTGGCAAAACCCTGTCTCTACAAAAAATACAAAAATTAGCCAGGCATGGTAGTGCACACCTGTAGTCCCA
>NW_012118043.1:8364028-8395766 GCF_000951035.1 Colobus angolensis palliatus
TTGAGCCCAGGAGTTTGAGACCAGCCTGGCCAACGTGGCAAAACCCTGTCTCTACAAAAAATACAAAAATTAGCCAGGCATGGTAGTGCACACCTGTAGTCCCAGCTACTCGGAAGGCTGAGGCAGGAGGACTGCTTGAGCCCAAGAGGTGGAGGCTGCAGTGAGCTGTGATTGCGCCACTGCACTCCAGCCTAGCTAGGCAACAGAGCAAGACCCAATCAATCAATCAATCAATAAAATGGAAGGATAAACTATTACTTATAAGTGAAGGGTGGGGAGTAGGTGGAGGTAACAAGGGATAGAAGCCAGACTCCTTAAAATGTAATTTGTTTTTTAGTTGAACTTTGGAAGCATACAACTACTTTACATAATTGTAAAAGGAAGTTAAGGTAAAAAACTCTAAAAATGGAGAATAGAATGAAACAAGTCAATGTAAATATTCATGGCCAGTTGTCACAAACAGGAAATATTCCAAGTAAGTTTAAAATGCAATAAATTTGACACCACCTCCCAAGTGGGATACACCTCAAGGACAAAATGTCTTTAGTAATTATGACGTGGGCAATGGGGTTTGTACCGTTATTCTGGGACCGTCAAGCATTAGTGTGAAATAAAGCCAATGCACCACATGTGAAGGCTGAGAGGATATTTGCGCTGCCTCCCAGCAGGCTGGTCTGTGGCCAGTACTGGGTACTCACGCAGGGCAGAGGGAAGCGCAGGTTGGTCAGATCCAGCCCCTTCTTCACAGGCACAGTCACACGGTTAGGCAGCACCAGGTGGGCAGCAATGAGGTCCTCCAGCAGGCTGTCTGACACCTCACTGGACACAAGGCAGGACCAGCTGTGGAGGGGTGACACCGCCTCCCCCATGCCACCTGCCACTCCATCCCTAGTAGAAACCAGGAGCCCAGCCTGGTAGGGTGGGCCCCACCTAGAGAACAGCCCTGACCCCACTTGCCTGGGTAGGGGTGGGTGTGCCTATACATCGTGACAGCCCCTGACATTCTATCTCAGCAGCAGTCCTCCCATCTACATGTCCCCGACTCCCTCTGCCTCCAGGCTACTTTGTTCTTGGAGGTCACACAGCACGGTGGCTAAGAGCAAGGTTGATGCCTGTGTTAGAATCTCAGCTCCAACACCAACTAGCTGTGTGGCCTTGGCAAGTCACTAACCTCTCTGGACCTCAGCATCCTCACCTCTAACCTGGGACTAAAAATGCATGTTCCTGGGGTTGTTTGTTGCCTGACTCCCCCTCCTGGTACTGGGGGTCAGGGATGGTGCCTGGAACAGGGCTGGCACAGTGTAAATGCTCAGTAAATACTCTTTGAATAAAAGAACGCATGCCTGGATTCCCTTTGTCCAGTGTGGGTGAGATCCATGCAGATGTCAGTGAATGAGCGAGTCAGCGGCCCTCCCGAGCCTGATGAGCCAGCTGGTGCCAGCCCTGGCCAGTCCAACTGTCCCTTCCTCCTGGGGAGGTGTGTCCAATAGGGCTGGTGCCCTTCTCTGCTCCTCTCACAGGGCCTGGGGCTCTGAGAGAAGCCTTCACTTGCCCCCCGATGGCGAGCCCTCTAGGACCAGCTGCTCCTCACCGGCCTCTGCTGTGACAGTTGCCCCTTCCATGCCTATGTGTGTGACCACGGTCAGGGGAAGTCACACAGGCTTCTCACCACACATTTGGTTTGGGAGGGGTACAGTGAGGAAAAAAGGAGGACACTCGTGTGTCCACACCCAGTGCGCTGCCACCACACAGCTGAGTGTCCTCGGAGGGACCCAAGGCAGAGGAACCAGGCTCCCCTTTTACGAGGAAGAGCCCAGAGAGGTGAAGCAACTTCTCCACATTCACTCAGCTGCTAAGTGACAGAGCCAGGAGCTGGCTGCCTCTGGTTCCACAGCCACACAGCCTCCCCTCGGACCACATCTCAGCAGACACAGCCACTCTCCCCTGCACCAGGACGGGGACCTGAACGTCAGCCCAACATTCAGCAAAGGACTTCTTGCCTACTACATGGGGGGGTGTGTGTGTGGTGTGGGCTGGGGGTGTGCTGGCACACAGAGGCCACACAACACTGTTTGCCTCCCACTCCCACTCCCACTTCAAACAGACCAATGCTTCTCCCTCCGCAGGGAGCACCAGGAGGGAAGGCACCACCGTTGCACAGCTCCCGTCACTGGCTGCAGAGCCCTGGAGGCCCCCACACTTACGATCTCCCTCGAGGCTCTCCCAGGCACCTACTTGATTCCCGGTGCATCCAGCAGGTTGGTCAGGCCAGTCCAGTTGATCTGTAGGTGCTTCAGGGGCAGAGGGAAGCTATTAGTCTGGAAAGGGCTGGGAGCCCAGGGCTGAGAACCCCCTGCCAAGAGCCTCACACCCATGTGCATGGAGAACCCAGCCTGCCGGGGTGGGGGTTGGGGGAAAGCAGGCAGAGCACCCTCCGCCAGGGTGTCAGGCAGGCGAGGCCACCTCCCAGCCCAGCTCAGGCATCTAGCGGTACTGAGGGCCCAGGCCTCAGTTCAGGATGGGGCAGGGGTTGTGGAACCTGCTGCTTCCTGGGCAAAACCCCCACAGGAGTGGGATCATCCACATGGCCACAGGCTGGCCTGGACTTTGACAACTCTGAGTTTGAGCCTCGGCTCCAATTCAGACTGTCTGTGTGACCTTCTCTGAGCTTAGCTGCCTCATCTTGGGGAGGGCAGAGTCTAGCTCAAGCTGCCTTAAGGATTAAACGAGATAAGGAGTGTGACTGCCCAGGTCTCGGTGGGCTTGGACAATGTCCATTCTTGGGCTCAAACCCAATGTCTAGGGCCCAGCAGACCAGTGCCTACTCCCAGGGAGCAGCAGGCTTACCGCAGTCCCTGCGACTCACCGGCTTCTGAAGGAAGAACACAGTCACGGCTCCCACGAAGGGCTTGTCCACTAGGAGGGGCTCCAGGATGACCCGCAGGGTGCCCTGCAACTGGATAGGCACAGAGGGCCCATGAGGGGCCAGGCTTCCTTTGTCCCCATGCCTGCTGGGCTCCGCTGAGGCCATCTGCTGCCTCATTTCATGCCCATGCTGCCCCACATGTCAGGACCACCTGCCACAGGCCGCCTGCTCTCACAGCAGGAACCATACTTAACGTGCCGAGGCCTGGACACAGCTGCCACCTCTTGCCAGCTACCAAGGGGCCCTGAGCTGGCCCCACTGCCCTCCACAGGTGTGCTGGCCTGAGAGACCCATAGCCTTTGCCAAGTTTTGGGCTGGCCCAGTCAGCAAGGACCCAGGAATGATTTCCAGGCCCAAATCAGCTCTTCTGCTCCCACCGAGAGTTATTTTCACCTCCTGGGTCCACCTCAGTCCCAAAGCAATGGCTTTCCATCGCTCCATGAACACCACCTCTCTCCTCACCAGGCAGCCAAAGCCTCTCCAGGGCCTCTGCAGTCAGATGAGGCTGGGGGTCTCTAGAGCACAGTAGTGGGTTGGTGAAGCCCCGCCACCACGTCCTGGCCGTGTGACCCTCAGGCCTACAGCTCCTCTGTAGTCACCATCCTCTGTGTTTAGTGTCGCCACCGCCTTCTGCAGCCTACTCTGGCATGACCCGGCTTCCCCTTCCCTGATCCCCACCCTGGGGGCTGGAAGAGAGGCAGCCCCACCGGGCTCCACCCACCTGGATCCCGTTCACACCAGCCTGAATCTTCTGCAGCTCCACACTGATCTCACAGTCCCCGATGTAGCTGAAATGGGGGGTGGAGAAGGAAAGTGGGGAGGAGGGACAGGTCCACCTGCTCAGAGAGGTTGGATAACTTGCCCAGTGTCACAGAGCCTGAGCCCAGGCAGCCAGCTGCCAGCCCTGAGCTCTGCGTACTGGGCACATGGCCTAGTAGCCTCAGCCTTTCTCGGCTCTGCTCAGACCTGACCCAGACCCTGATCCAAGCCCAGACCCCAGGAGGCAGGCCCTGTGCACCCCTGCATTCAGGTATCCCGGGCGTATCCTCATCTCTGACCATGACAGCAGTGACTCTAGGCACTCACCTCGCCCCACGATACCCTGAAGATGAAAAGGAGGGGCTCTTGATAAACACACTGCCCACCTTTCCACCCCTGCTGTCCCCCTGTCCCATCTCTGCCCAGGTGTCTTTCATGGGGACACAGAAGCAGCCCCCACTGCATACATCCCAAGTGCTGCTGGGGCTGGTGGAGGTGGGCAAAGGTAACAAGGCCTCAGGCTTCAGCATAGAAGCCCGAGTCCATCCAGTGGCTCTCGCCAGGTGATGGGCACAGGGAGCCCAGAATGGGTGCCCTTGAAGGTAAAGATCAGCAGATCCTGTGAAAGCACTGAAGGAGACTCAGGGGAGGGAGAGGGCAGCCAGCACACATGTGCAGGGCACAGGCAGAGGAGCCCAATGTCACAAGTTGTGCAAAAACTGAGTGCCTCTTGAAAGGGCAGGAGTGAGCCAGACAGGGGAAATGGGGACTCTGGGAGCTGCCTGGGCAGCTGAGTGGGCCACACAACCTCGATGTGCCCTATTTCTACAAGGATCTCGTGGCACAGCCCCAGGGGCTGGCAGCACCTCATAGCCTGTCACCATCCCAAGACACTTGGGAGCAGCCCCCAAATGGGGATGGGTGGTCCGAAGAACTGGCTCCTATCTTCCCAACATGCTGTCAGTGCCAGCCTCTAGGCTAAGGACAGAATGAGATACGGGAAAGGAAGGGCAACACTCTGGATCCTCAGAAGTTCATCCTTTGTCTTTTTAGTGCAAATCTTGCCACTTCCAGGAAGGCTTCCTGGACTGAATCTCCCTTCTTCCTGACTCACTCCCATTATGAACCTCATTTCAAAGAGATATCCTTGCCCAACCCCCTGAACTAGTCGCTTATGTGTCTTTGCATTCTCTATTTTCCTGAGGTGCCCCAGAGCCCAGGTCTCCAGCTGACCTCTCACAGCCTGTGCTTAGAGCTCCCTGGGCCTCACCATGAGTCCTCACATCTCCTTGTCACACTTGGTCCCACCAGACACATCCTCTCTGAGGCAGCTGGTCTGATCCTCCAAGCGACCCAGCCCTGGCTTCCAAGAAAGCTCTGCTGCCCAGGCCTTGGAACCCAGAGTATGCCAGGGGATGGGAGAAGCTGGGAGGAGGGGAGCGTCCTGTGAGGGGTTCTACATCCCAAGTCAGAGTGTATATATATTACTCCATCTTCAAACTGGCTGTTCCCACAGAGTGTCCCCTTCACACCCTGAAACCCATACCCGGCCCGATAGAGCTCACCAGATCTGCAGGTCCACAGTCACACGCCTTCGATTGCACTTGTTAGTATGTGCCTTGACACCGTTGACCCTGGGGCACTGGAAGAAATGCCAACAGGGCTAGGTCAGACGCTTCTTGTAGCAGGGGACAGCTGCCAGCCCTTCCCCCGGCACTGGGCTTTATCAGCAACAAGTATGACCACCAGGATGAGGCACAGACATGTAAATCTATCCTGCAGCCCAGAGACCTCCCTCCCTAGAATGTGCCCCCTCCTTTCTCTCCCTTCCTGCCACTACTCACACAACCACAGAGTGGCCCTGAGGCCAGGCCTGTTGTTCACACCCGATAGCAAACTCTGGAAGTGGGTCCTTTCCCTTTACACGTGAGGAAACTGGAGCTTAGAGAAGTCAAGTCACTGGCCCCACAGCACAGGGTGGAGCTGGGCATAGGCATGGGAACTGGAGGAAGCTGGCAATATTCACGGGTGTGAATGAATGCTTATGGCAGCTGAAAAAAATAACGTTTATGGGTGTGTGAAGAAAGGGGGTGTGGTGAGTGCACTGGGTCCTGGCCAAGCCCAGGAGGGTCGTGTGAGGAGTCCTCTGTGACCCCACAATGGAGAGGAGGGGACATGTGGGGAATGGGAGAGCAGCGGGGAGGAGGGAGGGGCCAGGACATGAAGAGCGCTGAATACCAGGATTAGGAGGCGGGTGTTTCTCCTGCAGGGCTGGGACATCTGTTCAGCCTACAGCTTTCCCCTCCAGGTTCTTCTGATGTGGTAAATATCATTTCTTAGGATTGCTTGCCAGCAGTGCTGCATCCCATAGACCAAAGGTCCGCAATCTTTTTGGCACCAGGGACCAGTTTCTTGGAAGACAATTTTTCCACAGACCGGGGGTGGGGTGGGAAATGGTTCTGGGATGAAACTGTTCCACCTCAGACCATCAGGCATTAGTCTCATAAGGAACATGCAACCTAGATCCTTCACATGCACAGTTCACAGTAGGGTTTGTGCTCCTATGAGAATGTAATGCTGCTGCTGATCTGACGGGAGGCGGAGCTCAGGCAGCAATGCTCGTCCTGGCTGCTGACCTCCTGGTGTGTAGCCTGGTACTGAGAGCTGGGGACCCCTGCCATAGATACAACCACCGGAGGAGCAGCCTGGCTGAGCAGGCTCTGCTGTGAACACAGCACTCTGCAAGCTTGGCTCTTAGCCTGCTGAATTCTTCAAAAGCCAACTGAGTCATCACCGTTTCCTGGAAGTCTTCCCTGACTCCCACAGCCCCTCCACCCCTCCATTTCTGAGCTCGCATTCCTCTGCCATCATGCATGCATATACTGCCACGTTGTAATCCACAGGTTGATGTGTCCCTCCCACAGAAGGGGTGCAGCCACACCCAGCTCTATAATGCCCAGCACACAGCACGTGCTCAGTAAGTCACAGGTGAATGAAACAAGAAATGAATGCAGGAACCAACAGATGCTGGCACAAGCCAGTTTGAGTGGCAGAAATCCCAATCTCCAGGGCTCAGGCCTGCCTAATCCACCCCTGCCCAGGGGCTAGCCAGGCAGGGCTGGCAGACAGCTCTCAGCAGGCTGGCCTGTACTTGGACACCTGCTCATTGCTGGGAAGACCAGATGCCAATGCCTCTCATTTACTAGGTCACAGTGGTCTCTGGCTGGGGGATACATTTTGGATGATCAAAAGACTCAAGTCACTGGGGGCACTTCGAGGCAGGAGGAGTAGGGCACCAAGGCTGAAACATGAAACAGGAAGCCCAGTCTAGACAGGGACCATGACATTAGGTGTGCTGACACAAACTTCGTTGGCCACAGACCATCTCATCCTGGGACACCTGCTGATCTTCACAGAACTAGCATGGACTTGTGACACTGAGTGACCTAACAGCCAATTAGTGGAGAATATAAAGTGCTTGGCGGCACCGACTACCCAAACCGTGAGCATGTGGTCACCGGCACTGAGGTTAGCGACTATGATTTCTATCTTTCTATCTGTCTGGCTACCACCATGGCATGTCTTCAAAGTTTTCCTTAAGAAAAGTGGAAATACCTCCCACCTTTCCTTTCTGTTCCCTCTGAGCCAGGCTTCCTTGGAACCCGGGGAGATGGTGGTACAGGGATATGGGGGAAGGGCGTCCACTGAGGCTGACAGGCTGGGAAATGCAGGTGGTGTTGGTGGTGTTGGTGGTGGTGGGGGTGTCCCCCTGTAAGGTCCAGTGGGATCTCTGCAGTCATATGACTGGCCTGGATGGGGGAAAGGTGGGAGGAGAGGGGACAGAGAAAAGACTGCACAGCCAGTCCAGGCTGACCCTCCCGAGACACACCCACCTTCTGTCCAAAGTAGAGCTTGGTAAAGGTAAAGGTCCTCAGGTGGATGCTCTTCTCCCGGATCTTGGGCTCAAGTTTCTCCCGGAACTTGCTTTCCATGATCATGCTCAGGTAGGGCCAGGTCTGAGAGATGATCTGTGAAGACGGGAAGAGGCCCTTGGTAGTCAGGTCTGTACTCCCACCGCAGACCCAGAGCTGCATGGGACAAGGTCCTGATTCCCTGCAGCCTGGTCTTGGGGTGGGGTTCCCTATGCTGCAGCACTCACCTGCCTGCCTGCCCACCCATCTGCTCACCTGTTCATCTGTCTGTCCTTCAAACATCTGGTAACTACAGCCGTGGTTCCCACTGCCATGCAGGCAGGACCCCAAGATTTGGTGCTATTCTGCAGAGCACCATGAAATATTCACTACATTTAATATTAGGAAGCCCTTTAGTTCTGTGCTAAGACATGATCTCGTTCTACACTGTGGTTTAAACAAAAAGTAGTAGATGCATGAAGTCTAAGAACAAAATTACAGATAGAAAGTTAAATTGTTTCCTGTGGATTTAATTTTCTAGCAATCAGAAAAGGCAGCCTTTGCCCGATTTCTGCAGCAGAATGACTGACTGTGCTGGTTTGGGAACCAAGTGCAGGACCTGAGGAGAAGGAAGATGGCAGAGACAGAGGAGGATGGTGGAAATCAGAGGGGAATGGAGGGAGGGCCAGCCAGCAGGTACATTCTGTTTGGGGCAAGTCTTCTCCATCATCTTTTTTTTTCTTAAATGGAGTTTTGCTCTTGTTGCCCAGGCTGGAGTGCGGTGGCACGACCTCGGCTCACTGCAACCTCCAGCTCCTGGTTCAAGTGCTTCTCCTGCCTCAGCCTCCCAAGTATTGAGATTACAGGTGCCTCCCACCACACCTGGTGAATTTTTTTTTTTTTTTTTTTTTTTAGTAGAGTTGGGGTTTCACCATGTTGCCCAGACTGGTCTTGAACTCCTAGCCTCAAGTGATCTGTCCACCTCAGCCTCTCAAAGTGCTGGGATTACAGGCGTGAGCCGCGGTGCCTGGCCTTCTTTTTTCTTTCAAGACAAGGTCTCACTCTGTTGCCCAGGCTGGAGTGCAGTGGCATGATTACAGCTCACTGCAGCCTCGACCTCCCCAGATTAGGTGATCTCCCACCACAGCCTCCTGGGTGGCTGGGACTACAAGCATGCACCACCACACCTGGCTTTTCAATGTTTTTGTAGAGATACGGTCCCCTTGTGTTACCCGAGCTGATGGATATTGATCCAAGATTGCTATTTTCACATTACCAGAAGTGTCACTGCTGAGTGCATCAAAAAGCATTCCCTAGCCAGGTACGGTAGCACACACCTGGGTACCAACTTCCTTGGGAGGCTGAGGCAGGAGGATTGTTTCAGCCCAGAAGTTCAAGGCCAGCTTGGGCAACATAGCAAGATTCCATCTCAAAAACAACAGTAACAAAAATAAAACAGAGAACATTCTCAGCCTCTGGGTAAATTTGGAAGAGGCAGGTTGCTGCTTTAAGAGGAGTGACTGGGTTTCTGGGGATTCATGCAGGACCCAGTGCCTCTGGGGCAAACCTTGCAGAGCTCCTCCTGCACTACGTTAGCTGGTCCATGGATCTCTGCCTGCGTTACGTCTTTCTTTCAGTAATACACAGAGGCCTACACAAAGCATTGGAGATACAAGACTGTATCTTTCCTGTGGGCTTGGGCTTCAGTTTAAATATGCATGTCCTTCCTCCATGTGCCCCTTCCAAAGCAATCACTGGAGGAGCCTAAAGGCTGTGAGATTCCAGGACTCATTGTTCCCATCTCTCTCAAAGGCCTCTCCAAACCCCAGGTTCTACTTCCTCGGGTCTGATCTCATCTTCCTGTCTCGCTGGTTTGTTACTGGCCAAGTGCCTCCTGAGTATAAAGCTTGTTAGGACATACTCGGTGCCCTAGTATGTGGTTTTCCTACACAGCTGTCTGTCTCCCCATCCAAGACGAAGGTGGGAGCCTCATATCCCAACAGTCTTATATCTCCAATGCCTTGTGTAGGCCTCTGTGTATTACTGAAAGAAAGACATAACGCAGGCAGAGATCCATGGACCAGCTAACACAGTACAGAAGGAACTCTACAAGGTTTGCCCCAGAGGCACTGGGTCCTGCATGAATCCCCAGAAACCCCGTCACTCCTCTTAAAGCAGCAACCTGCCTCTTCCAAATTTACCCAGAGGCTGAGAATGTTCTCTGTTCTTTTTTTGTTGCTGTTTTTGACATGGAATCTTGCTATGTTGCCCAAGCTGGCCTTGAACTCCTGGGCTGAAGCAATCCTCCTGCCTCAGCCTCCCAAGGAATTGGTACCCTGGTGTGTGCTACCACGGCCTGCTAGGGAATGCTTTTTGATGCACTCAGCAGTGACACTTCTGGTAATCTGAAAATAGCAATCTTGGATCAACATCCATCAGAAGTCCTTTCGCATACCTAACCTAAGTCATTCCTGCTACGGGCTAAGCCTCCTCCCAGAGGCAAGGTTTGTATTAGAAAAATTCCTCAGTCAGGAGACTTGAGATGGGGGCTGCCATGGAGCCCTCACAGTTAGGGACAGGTCTGGGCAGATCAGGGAGGGGAAAGCCTCCGGTTTGTCCTCTGTGAAGTCGGGATTCCTGCTGGGGAGGGCTCAGCCAGGGGTCATCATCCAGCAGGGGCCTCCTTGGGACATCTGGCAGCAGAGCCCAAGGGGAGTTCCCAGGGGTGACCTAACAGCAATTACAGTAGTGACGTCAGTGAATCGAGCCAGGGCGAGGACTCTAATTATTCCCATTTTACGGATAAGGAAACCAGCTCAGAGGCGTTAGGCAGTCTGCCCAAGATTGCGCAGCAATGGTGTTGGATCTACGCAGGAAACCAGGCGGTGTCCAGAAGCTGTTGTCTAATTAATGTCTTCCTCTCCCTAGGAAAGTACAGCTCCATGACCTGGTAGGCCAGTGGGGATTGTGCTTTTCTCTGTACCTGTCTGTATTTTCTAACTTTTCTGCTGTGACCACATATTAATTTAAATTTGTTGTTGTTGTTGTTAACAAAAGCAAGCCATTCTGGTGAAAGAAGAGGGAAAGGGAGCATCCCTGCCCGTGTCAGGCAAGGGAACTGCCGCCAGGCCCCCATCAGGCTGCTGGAGGCTGGCGAGCGTCCGGCCCTGCTAGGCCCTGCCAGCGGCCTTACCTTGTTGGCCCACTCGACCCGCTCCACGTCCGGGAAGTGGATCTAGGAAAGAAACCCCGAGGGGAAGTTAGACTTGAAGCCGCACACCCCCTGGGAACCAAGCAAGCCAGCCTGGCGGGTTCCCCATTCCGCCCACGCGCTGTGCCTCACCCCTTCCTCCCCGCTGCCTCCAAGTGTGCTCTCAGAGTCAGAAGTGTGCTCTCAGCACCCACTGGGCGCCCAGCCCCTGGCAACTCAGATCCGGTCCTGCCCTCAAATAGCGCATCATCCGGTGGAGCAGGCAGCAAATCAACAGACAACCAGCTGGCACTGATTCCGCAGTGCAGCCCAGCTCCAAGGCTCGAGTGGGCGTTTCTGGGCACGCGGTGGCAGGCAGGACAGGACTCCATACGGTTTCACCCCTCCCCTCCGCCCCAGCCCCACACCTAGACCGAGGTGGGAGAGGACATGGAAGGCGAGGAGGAAAGGGAGGGCTGGAAACTGCTGGTTTGCACACGCAAGTAAGTCCCCACTCCTGGGGAAGCACAGGACCCCCAATGTGGATGCCCCCAGGACAACACTCGGGTCGCTCCTTGCAAATTCCATCCCCCTTATTCGTTTCAATGACACAAACAATACGCAGTCTTCGTAGAAAAATTAGAAAATGCAAAAATCAGCTAAACAAAAAGAAAAAATATTAGGGAAATCTACCACCCAATGATACCTACTTAACAGCTTGATGTTTTCACGGACAACTCGGGAGCAGGGTGCTGTGCGGCGCCCCTCCCACCTCTGCCCACCTTGGCTCCCAGAAGCCCCTCCCAAGCCTCCTCCCTTCCCCTTAGGCCCTTCCTATGGTCACACAGCTTCCAACTATGGGGTCACAACCCCTAGCTACTCCAGCTCCACTTGCTGGGTGAACCCCAGTGTGGGAAGGGGGAACAGTGGAAGGTGAGTGGAGGGACAGTCCTGTTGGCTGACCTGGGCATGACATAATTCTGAGAGTGCTTAATCCCCCTCCAGGAGTCTGTCTCTGCTTCTGTCTGCTGAGCTTCTCATTCCCCCAGGGGTTTTCTTACAGAGGAGTGTGTGTGGACATGTACAGGGTACCTGCACAAAACACTGACACCAAAACAGCAGCCACAGCCATCACTGTGGCCACTCCCCAAGTCCCCTGAGCATGAGGCTGGTTTGGGGTCAGATTCAGAGCGGGCCTGGGACCACCCACGGTGGGGAGAGGGCCTGCCTCCTCTATCTGGGAGCTCAGAAGGGCCATTGTCCTGGGACTAAGTAGAGGTGTCCCTGCAGTTCACACACCTACTGCGCACCTACCAAGTGCCAGGTCCTCAGCCAGCTTTGGGGTTGCCCTAAAGATTCAAACACATGCCCTGGCCTGCAGCACTCGCCCAGGATCACAGCCATTCCCAAAGTGGGGGACAGAGAAATTCAATTCTCCTGGAACAGTTAAACAGCCTTGATTGGTCAGAGGAGTCCAGTGCTTCTGAGACTCTTGGGACACCATTCTCCCATTCTCTCTTGGGATACTATTCTCCCAGCCTCAGTTTCCCTTGCTCTGGGCAGTGGCCTATACTAACTCAGAAAAGTTTATATTCCCAGGTATGGAAGAGAAAACGTGGCCTGGTTCCCAGAGGTACAGCTGGCCCAGCCCACAGAAACACAAGAGATCGATGCGGGAAGGAATTGTGGGGAGCGTGGGCAGGAGCTCGGTTCAATGGGGGTGATGCCGCCTGCTCAGCACACATTCGCTGGGTCAGGTCTCAGCTGGGAACCAGGCAAATGGGAGGCAAGACCTTTCCGTTGCTTCCTATTACACTGTCCAGTACTAAAGGAGAAACTCCTGCACATGGGCCTAGAGAGGAGACCCAGCACTAGTCCCTTTCAATCCAACCACCTTTACCTTTTCTGTTCCTTACCAAAGGCCTGCATGTGCCATACTGTGTGTCTGAAACAGTCCTCCCTGCTCCCCTTTGACTGATTCATTTGTCACTATCTTAGACTTCACTTGCAGGAAGCCTCTCTGCGTCTCCCAAGTTGGGGATAAGTGAGGGGCCTGCTGGTTCTCCATTGCAGCATTTGATACACTTTACTACAGCTGCCTGGTCTTGCTGCCTACCTCCCTACACACTGGAAGCTCTAGGAAGGCTTCAAAAACAAAAACAAACAAACAAAAAAGAGTAACAGAATGACCAAGACCCACACTGATTAAGCTGTCATGGTTTCTCTCAATTACCCACACCTGTATTTGCGGCTCCTACACACTGGAAGCTGTAGGAGGGCTGACTGGGCCTCACCACTATTAAGACCTGTTTCTAACATATGAAAGTCTTAATAAATATTTGTGGAATGAATGAATGAAGCATGGTTCTTACCCTCAAGGAACTCACAGGCAGGCAACTAACAGATCACTCTGATACAGAATCATTACTAAGGTGGGAAGAGGGAACATCCTCAGAGGAACCTGCTGACCTCACCAGTAGCTGTCCTCCTTCCAGCCCAAGCATCACACTTCCCATCTCACACCCTTGGCCCAGGTTGTTTTGTGACTTCAGGAGCTGAGTAGTTCTGATCTCTGGACCCCAAAAGGTGATCCTGCTTGGTGAGTCCAAACCTGGCCACTCTTGGGAGTTGGTCAAATGAAGATTCCTGAGCTGCCTCATGCCACTGAATCAGAGTATATCAGGGTGGGGCTCACCAACTTATTTTTCACAAGCTCCTGGTATGATGCTGGAGTTCAGTCAGGGTTGGGATCAATGACCAGCTGACCCCTTGCGTCAGGGTGACCCACATGCATCCTGAAAATGTAGGAAGCAAGGCCGGGAATTGTGTCTCATGCCTATAATCCCAGTACTTTGGGAGGCCAAGGCAGTTGGATCACTTGAGCCCAGGAGTTTGAGACCAGCCTGGCCAACGTGGCGAAACTCCTTCTCTACTAAAAAATATAAAAATTAGGTGTGCATGGTGGCACACACCTGTAATCCCAGCTACTCAGGAAGCTGAGGCAGAAGAATTGCTTGAACCCTGGAGGCACAGGTTGCAGTGAGTCGAGATCACACCACTGCACTCCAGCCTGGGCCACAGAGTGAGACTCCATCTCAAAAAAAAAAAAAAAAAAAAGAGCAACAGAATGACCAAAGCCTATCCTGATTAAGCTGTCATGGTTTCTCTTGATTACCCACACCTGTATTTGAGGCTTCTCACCAAAAGGCTCCTTCATGGATGAGTCTGAACCCCCTGAAGAGAGCAACAATTCAGTCCAAGAAAATAAGAGACCACAAGTCCCCCACCCTGCCTAGGGACCTGAAGGCCCTCCCTCAGCCTGAATCTCAGCACCTGCCTTCACTCCCAGTGAGCCGAGGTGCAACAGCCAGGCCACATTCCTTGTGACTGCCCCTCAGTTTGGAGCAGGGGATGAAATCATAGAGACTAATTCTTGGGGAGCAATGACTCATCCTCTGTGCTTTCCCATTTTGACATCGACAGATCAATCTATTTTTCCATTATAATTGGTCATTTTTGGAACTTGAAGAAATCTTTTCCCACCCCACATTCTCAAAGTTACACTGGATTTTTGTCTATTGGCTTTCATGTTGAGGTCTTTAATCTCTCTGGATTTTTTTACATAGGGTGAGACAAAGATACAATTTTTTCTCCCTCCATACTTTCACTAAGGCAATTTTCAACCAACATATAAAAAAAAATTCCATCTTTTTCCTTGACATGTGAATCTACTTCACTCAAAAACTACCTCCTCATATGTACTTTGGGGTGTTTCTGGACTTGCCATTCAACTCTATCAGTCTGCCTGTTCCAGCACCACATGGTTTTCATCACTGTGTTTTTGCCAAATGACCTGGGGTAGGGTGAATCCCCTCCCCTGCTTTTTTTTTTTTTTCTGAGATGGAGTTTCATTTTTGTTGCCCAGGCTGGAGTGCAATGGGGCAATCTCGGCTCACTGCAACCTCCACCTCCCGGGTTCAAGCGATTCTCCAGCCTCAGCCTCCCGAGTGGCTGCGATTACAGGCACCTGCCACCATGCCTGGCTAATTTTTTGTATTTTTAGCAGAGACAGGGTTTCACCATGTTGGCCAAGCTGGTCTCGAACTCCTGAACTCCTGATCTACCAGTCTCGGCCTCCCAAAGTGTTGGGATTACAGGCATGAGCCACTGCACCCGGCCGGCGATTCCCCACTTTGTTTTAGTTTTTCACACTGATTTAGATAATAGTAGGTATTTATTGTTCTGTATGAATTTTAGAATCAGCTTGTCAATCTACAAAAAAAAATCCTTCTGAGATTTCAATTGTTATGTTTTTTAAATTATGTTAACTTGTGGGATAACCGACACAGTTAAATATTGCATCGTGAACACTCTTTATTCATATTTTCTATTCACATTTAGGATCAAACTTCAACTTTTTCTATAAAAGTCCTGTATATATATATTTTTTAGATTACTGTGTGGAATTTCACTTTCTGGGCGACTTTGCTGAAATTTGTTAATAGTTCTAACTGTCCATTGGTTCTCCCAGAACTCTTTTTCTTTGATTTAAATCTGTTGCTTTTATGTTTTTAGAGTTTATGTATTCATGAGTTTGGGGAATATCATTTATTTCCCCTTTTTGTTTTGTAATAAATGAATTCAAAGGTATAAATTTCTCTAGTTTTTGACACAATATTTTCATTGCTATTCTGCTCTCATTTTTCTATTCCCATTATGACTTCCTCTTAATGAGTTTTTAAAATAGTAATGTTTTAAAATATCTACACATGTGACATTTCAATAGATACCTATTTTTGTTGTTTTCTAATAATAATTTTATTTCTTTGTGGCCTGAACAGTCTGTAGGATTGTCAATTCACTGGAATATGTTGATAATTCCTTGTGGCCTAGTACACGATTAACTTCCATGACTATTCCACGTATAATCAGGTTATTAATCATGTCCTTCTAATATGCCTATCCTTGCTTAGTCTTTGCCTGCTTCATTTATCATTTTCAGAAAGGGATGTATTAAAAGTTTCCAAGCCCAACTGCTGATTTATCTACTTCCTCATGTCAGTTGTTGATTCATATTTCACGTTTATATTATGTAATACATATATGTCTGTGATTATCATCATCATTGAGTCAAGGTCTCACTGTGTCACTCAGGCTGGAATGCAGTGGTGTGATTTGGGCCTACTGCAGCCTTGACCTCCCAGGCTCAAGCAATCCTCCCACCTTAGCCTCCCGAGTAGCTAGGACTAAGAGCACGCACCACCACGCCTGGCTAATTTTTTTTTTCTTTTTTTGGTAGAGACGGGGTTAGGTCATGTTACACAGGCTGGTCTCAAACTCCTAGGTTCAAGCTATCTGCTCGCCTCGGCCTCCTGAGGAGCTGAGACTACAGGTACATGCCACCATGTCTAGCTAATTTTCTAAATTTTCTGTAGAGATGGCACTTTGCCATGTTGCCCATGCTGGTCATGAACTCCTGGGCTCAAGCCATCCACCCGCCTCAGCCTCTCAAACTGTTGGGATTACAGGTGTGAGCCAACATGCCCAGGTATATAATTACTGTCCTTTACAAGCATATAACAACCTTCTTTGCTTTGAGTTCTATTCTGTCTAATATGACAATTGCTACCTCAGCTTTCTTTTGTTTCAGATTTGGCCAGTTGTGTATTTTCCATCCTATTTTCAACCTTTTTGAGTTCATGTCATCTCATGTCATTTAATACTCACCTAATCCCTTGTTTGCCCCATTTTACAGATAAAGAAACTAAAGTTCAGAGACGTTACATGACTTATAATCTCCAGTAGTGGTGTGCTAGAATGGAGACCCAAGCCTGGGTCTGTCTGACCACAGAGTCTGTGCTTTTCCACTCCATCCACTCACTCCTCCTAAGAAAACCTCACACAGCATCACATAAGGTTTTATAGAAACCTCTTTTATAAAGTCTGGGATTTAGCAGGCGACTGCCCTTATGGGGCTTCAGCCCTGATTGGCAGAGGCCACGCCTTATGACTTAACAAAGGGCATTCCATAAACACTTGCATTTGATGCTCCCAACACTCTGTAAGGTGAACAGAAAATATATCATTATTCCCATTTTACAAATGAGGAGAGGCTCAGACTAGTTAGTACTTGCCAAGATTACCCATGTGATCAGAACCCAGCTCTCACCTACATATGATTGGAGCCCAAGCTTCAAATATTCTTCTTATCCACTTCTTCTCCCCATCTTCCACCTGAAATGTCAGCATTTGAAGTCCATTCCTTAGTGTTTGTCTAACCTACTCCTTGTGTGTTTGAAATTCCACCTCTGTAAGTCTCAGCTTTCTCATCTGCGAGATGGGTACAATATTGCCAACTTCATAGTTCCTGAGAAGACTAAATGCATGGATGATGCTTGGTATCTTTCCTGGCTCAGAATAAGAATTCTGGAAGTGGTAACTCTTGCTGGAAGTTGTACAGACCCGGGAGGTGCAGGCACTCTGACCCCTTTTACCTCAAGTACGTGCAAGAACAATGTCACTTGAGCTATGTGTCCAGTTCTGCCTCACCCAGAGCCCAGCAAATTCTCTGCTGAGTTTCCTAGTGCCTCTGGCCACCACTGCAAGGGGAGAACAGAATGAGGATTTACAACACAGTGCAAGTGGTTAAGATGGAAGGAGGAACACTGTTGGTGTTTCCCTGGCTTCGCTGATTGGCCCAGGGATCTGTGGCTCAGATAAAGACAGCCACAGAGAGCTGGGCCCAGTGCCTGTCAGGCACCTGTGTGAAACTCTGCCCAGTGGGGGCGCTGTATAGTGAAGCTTGGCAAACGCACCCAATCCGAGCCTCTGCCCTGTGTCTTTCCTCACTAGGGAAACAAAGAGAGGGCTGAAAAATAAGATGGGTGGCTCACACTGAACTGAGCCCTAAAATCACTGAGCTTTTGTTGCAGTTCCCCATGAGGCTGGGAGTCTCTGGGACCAGCTAATGGGGAGTCACCCGCACCACCTGGCAGTGCAAAGAGCTCTGCAGCGATTCTCAGACTTCTGTGTTCAACAGTCCCACCTGGCGAGCTCACTACAGTCCAGCTGCTCGGTCAGGGCCCACAGAGATTCTGATACCAGAGGACTGGGGCAGGGGCTTAGAAACCTGCGTCTTTAACAAGCTCCTGGTGGTTCTGATCTTAGTGGCGGGGGTGGAAGAATGAGTGGCCCGGACTCCCCAGGCTGGAGGGCTTATCAGGCCCTGGAAGAAGGTGGCTCCTCTGCCTCTGGGGGTTCCTAAGCTGGAAAGTCACAGCCTGGGTTTCCAGCTGTCACTCCTAGGAGAACACTGCTGTGTCACCAAATTCTTACCAGCAGCCTACAGACCTCAACTCCTTCATAAAGGGAATTCTTCCACAAACAGCAAGGGGAGGCCAGAGCCAAAAGGCAAAAAACAGAATATTATGATTTCCCTGACTCTGGGCCTGCTCTGCCCTCTAAAAGGTGAGCCACCCCCACCTCATACCTGCTTTCTGTAGCCAGGTGGGAGGAAGAGAAGGAAGTGCGCCCAGGGACTTAGAGCACAGGGTTTTGGTCTTAACTCCCTTCAGCCTCAGGTTTCTTGCTGATTAATAAGTGGGGCCGTTAATTCCTGTTCTTCCCAGATCCACAGTCAAGCAAAACAGTGGACATAAATCTACTTCTAAATGGTTTGGTGTTAGAGACAAATCCAGCGCTCCAGCAAGCTCCATCTCCATAAAACGTGTACACTATCCTCACTGACGTATTACAGGTCTTTTTCCCAAAGCATTTCCCCAAAGCAGGCCCGGAAAATTTCAAAGATGCCCAGACACATGGTCGAGTCACCAGGATGTCAGACGTCCACTGTCCTCCCTGCACTACCTGTCAGAGAAGTTTCAATAGTTCACAAGCCTCTACCCTCCCCATCTGAGGCCTCCCTAAACTAACATACCTCTTGATGCTGTTAGTGTACTTGAGCCGAAGCGTTCCAGGCAAAGTGAGCTAATATTTTAATGATGGTGTTTTTAGGCATTGTCAAGGGAGTGGTGGTGAAGAGAATTTAGAGAGAAGAAGGTAAAGCAAATTCAAGTCTAACCAGAATTCCATGCTAGACAGGCCACCAAAGAGGCCCCCATCAATACTCCATCTTTAGGTGGTGATGTCTGTGCATTATTTCTTTTTTTTTGAGACGGAGTCTGGCTCTGTCGCCCAGGCTGGAGTGCAGTGGCCGGATCTCAGCTCACTGCAAGCTCCGCCTCCCGGGTTTACGCCATTCTCCTGCCTCAGCCTCCCGAGTAGCTGAGACTACAGGCGCCAGCCACCTCGCCCGGCTAGTTTTTTGTATTTTTTAGTAGAGATGGGGTTTCACTGTGTTAGCCAGGATGGTCTCGATCTCCTGACCTCATGATCCACCCACCTCGGCCTCCCAAAGTGCTGGGATTACAGGCTTGAGCCACTGCGCCCGGCCTTGTGCATTATTTCTTAACCCACTTAGGAAAAATGATTCCACAGCAGTGAGGAAATGGAGCCAGAATGACAGCTGCCTCCTATCGGAGCCAAGGGTTTTGGTGGGGTCCACACAGATGGGTCTGGGGTTGGGGTGGGAGGCCTTGACAAGAGCTTGGGCCATCAGACCCTCTTGGGAGGCAGAGGGACTAAGAAGCCTCACTTAAAGGGCCTCTCTGTCATTCAGTGAATTCTGCCAGCTCGCTTGCACGGGGCATGACTACAGGGAGCAGCCATGTAGTCACACAGACACAGAGAGATGCACAAACACAGACATGTGGACACACAGGCAGACACACAGACACATCCACAGAGTCACACACATGTGCAAAGACACACAGTTTCCTTAAAAAAGCCTCATGGCTCTTCCCTACTCCAAAGGACATTCTTACAGACAATATACCCCTGCTAACTAGCTGCTCGGAGGAGAGGAGATCCACTCATTCTGAGTGTCCTATAGAGATGTCCTACAAAAGGGGGCCATTGGACTTCAGATTGGCTCCTGTCTTCCCAAGATCGGCTGCTGCTCTGTGGCCGCCTGTTCAGTGGTTCCTGCTTTCACAAGCAAAGTGGTCCTTCGATTTCGCTTTTCTCCTGAGGCACAGCCTTTTCCTTTTTTCCCTCTGTTCTTGGAAGGCAAACACTTAACCATTAAAACTACTTTTAAATCTTCCAACTCTTCTGCTTTAAATTACCCAGCTCAAGTACTTTGAGGGAAACAATTGCTTTGCCAACTTGAAAATCTGTCTGGCACTGTTCTGTAATCCCACAGCTCCTTAACACACGCAGCCTAAATCAGCTGAACCCAGCAGAACTGAGCAGATGAAATCCACTAGTCACAGTGATGAGAACACTGACACTGAACATGGGCACTCTTTGCTAAGGAAGAAGGGCTCAAAGCAGAGTGGGGTGGCCCTGAGCTGTCCACAGAGTAGTTTTTTAAAGAGGACCTAAGCGATGATAGTAAGCTCAGAGAGTTCAATGATCCAGTTACAGGGCTGGTAATTCCTAGAAGTCAAAAAAACGTGTCCTCTTGCTTATTAAACTAGCATAGGCCACAAAAGATAATATTCAATGGTGATAAGACCACAGTGAATGGGCAAAAGTGTCTTTAAAAATCTTCATAAACTTCTAGGAATCCATACTAATTAAATTGAGAAGTGTGGACTAAGATTTACACAGCAGGCATTCACTGTAGCATTCATTCAGCAGATTTCTATTGAGTCCTTACTATGAACTGGGCATTGAGCTAGCAGCTGAAGCTACAGATACGTACAAGACATATACCTTATCTTAAAAGAACTTTCAGCCTGGAGGAAAAGTTAGCCATAAAAATAGGTAGGTTACAAATCAGTCTGGTAAGCAGAGTGACAGACACATGCTCAGAGCTCTTAAGAGCCCAAGGAGAAGAGTCCTGGGGGTGGGGACTGAGTTTGGACTTCAAGGATGAGTCACAGAATCTAGATGCACAAATCAGAGGGAGAAACTGCGGATAGACAGAGGAACCACCACCCACCTCCGCTAGCCATGTGACCAGGAAAGCTTCGAAGTAACCAATATAATCAAGGTTGGAGAAACAATTACACAGCTTGTGGTATATTCACATGAAGGATACGATCGTCCTTAAGTGTTTTTGGAGAATGTTTGTAATATAATGTTAAGAACAGAAAAGAAGAAGGTACAAGCTTTTAAGAAACTGTTTTCATATATTTTCTATATAAAGGAAGTACACCCAAACATACTGTATCTCTGGGTGGAGGGATTGTAAAATGCCTACCCTAATTTTTTTTTTTTTTTTTTTTTTTTGAGATGGAGTCTAGCTCTGTCTCCCAGGCTGAAGTGCAGTGGCAGGATCTCAGCTCACTGCAAGCTCCACCTCCCAGGTTCACACCATTCTCCTGCCTCAGCCTCCCAAGTAGCTGGGACTATAGACGCCCACCACCACGCCTGGCTAATTTTTTGTATTTTTAGTAGAGACGGGTTTTCACCATGTTAGCCAGGATGGTCTAGATCTCCTGACCTCGTGATCTGCCCGCCTCGGCCTCCCAAAGTGCTGGAACTACAGGCGTGAGCCACCGCGCCTGGCCGCTTATCCTAATTTTAACTTTTATGCCATTTCCAAATATTCTCCAATAAGAATGTTTACTTTCATGACCAGAAAAAAATACATTTTTAGACAGTTTATAACCTGTTATGTTAAAAAGTGAATACAACATGGACAAAGGAATAGAGTGGGTGATTCTGGGATCCTGAAACATCCTATAGCCTAGAGGATTTCCTTGGCTTTTTACTCTGAGATTTCCAAGGCTCATGACTCATGACACACTGGCACGGGGCTTCTCGGTCTGCCCTCCCGCAGAGATAGGGCTTATGGGACCTGGGCTCTGCACCCCTCTGTGGCCTGAGGAAATCAAGTCTTATATCCTTAGCTTGAAATACACAGCACCTTAAAAAAAGAAAAAGGTGCTTTGTCTCTTTAATAATTCTCAATAGGGCAGAAAAACATCTTAAATCCCTCTTCAATATCTGCAGTCAAGGAGGAGGAGAAGGAAAAGGAAATCACTTGCTTCAAGCACATGTGAGCACTTTTGTGCTACAAACTCTAGGTTCCCAGAGATTTAGAAATCCCTGAACTCTGCTGGGAGGAGTGGGAGGGGCAGGTGAAGGAGCAAGGCAGGCCAGGTCTCAGCTCCTCTCCCTGAGGTAGTTGGATTGTGGCCCTCCCAGGTCTTCAGGGGGCAGCTCACACCTCCCACACCCCCCTCCTCAAAGTCCCCAGAGACATTCCCACAGAAGTACCATCTCTGCCTGCTACCAAGACTCTGGCCAGGACCCAGCGGAAGCGGGTGACCATCTCTCCCCACCTTCCTGCCCACTGCAGAGGGGGCTGCAACAGAGGAGAACAGGGCCTGTCCCTACTCATGGCCCTGATCCTCGTCCACCATGTGGCCTCTCAGTTACTCAGGCACTCAGGCCCTGGCTGAGAAAAGGCTGCCTGGACATTCCTGTCCCAGAAAGATTCAGCCCCTTGTAAATGAAGCGGTGAGCAGTCTCATGTGAGCTCAGGTACCATACACTGCTGTCCCAGAATCTGCTCACCCCAAGATGCAATAATGAGCTCAGCTGACCTAACCTGTGAAAGACTGTGGGCCGAGTCCCCAACTCCCTACCACAGCCAGCAATACCATAGTGCCTCTGGCACCATAGTGCCAGAGAAAAGCTGACTCGGGACTGGTTAATGATGGCAAGAAGGTTTCCTGGGCCACTTCCAGCCCAGGATAGAGCCCCTTCCCCATGCTTTCTCAGAGCCTCAGACTTGGAGTCACCTCAGAGGACTGATCATGCTCTATCAGAAGAGGCTGCCCTTGCAGGTCTGAATCTCCATCTAGCTCATGGGTTCCTCAAGGGCAGGGGCCGTGTGTCACTCATGCTGCCCCACCTGCAGCTCTGTGCCTGACACACTGCAAGTTCTCAGTAAATGCTTGCTGAGTGAGTACAGGAATGAACACATGGATGCCTAGGATCCCTCTGTTGGGCTTGGAGGAAAGAAGGCCCATACTCTGTCACTCCTATTGCCCAATCCTGGCCCGGGACATAAGTCCATGAACCATCATTAAGACATGGGGCAGAAACCCCAAAGGCATGACTAAAATCTATCTGCCTCTTCCTTCCTGAGGACAGGCCTGATTCCAAGTCATCTGAATAATTTCACAGGGCGGCAGGGACCTCAAAGGTAAGAAGTCTCCCTAATTCCAAGCAGCGTCCAATCAGTCCTGATGTTTAAAATCAGGTTCCGTGGCCCTGGCTCCAAGCATCAGGCTTTGTGATCTAATCTAAGAGTGCCCAGGCTAGCTCAGAGCTGTCACTGCATTTACTTCCTCTAACAAACTGAAATATCTCAGGACAGACCCTGAGAGCCTGGGTCCTGGAACGACTGCTGCTCCAGCCACAGAAAGAGTGTCAAGCTCTCAGCACTAAGTAAGCAAAGCACTCAGCCCTTGGCTGTCTGCCTAAGTGGCTGGCAGGGAGGCTTGGAAGGGGCAATCCCAGGGACACTGCTCTGTGCCTCGGAATGCCCATCGCTTTGTGTGAAATGCTCACCTTTTTCCTCTGGTGCTTGCTTCTGCCCGCAGCCCCAGAGCGCACCCAGTTAGATGGAGACAGGCATGAAAGGCGGCAAGTGGGGTCCTGTGGGGTATGTGTTGCCAGAGAAAAGCTGACTCGGGACTGGTTAATGATGGCAGACCCTACAGCTATGAAGACTCTATAGAACATCTCCTAAAATGTCATGATTTTCAGAGAAATCAGAGGCCCAGAGAGAACAAGGGGCTTCTCAAGATCCCTCCATGAATGACCCCAGTGACTTCCACCACTTCACATCGCGACCACCTCACCAGCAGACACACACGAGTTAACTGCCCCTCACAAAGCTGCCAACTGATGTAACTGATTGCTACCAGCTGAAAGGACAGCCAGCCTGGCTAGAAACCACAGATAGACAAAATGCCAGGTTTTCTCACAGCTCTTTCTCCCCTCTACACTGCCTCAGGCTATTTTCCTACAACCGGCTCTCATTTCCCCAACCTAGAGTGAGGTGAGGATTTCAAACTTCCTTCCTCACAGGGGCCCAGTCATGGCAGGGGCAAATCAATATCTGATAAGCAACCCGATCATCCAGTTGAAGCACTGATCAATGGCTGAATAGCTGGAAATTTATGGGTCAGTGAAGGGCTGATTCATGCACAAATCCAGGAGTGAAGGCTGCAGAGCTCCACACAGGGGCCCCTACCGGGGGACGTGGGCAGGGAAGCAAAGCAGCAAAGGTTACCCTGAGAAGGGTCTCGGGAGCCCGGAGCATGAAGGATGGGCTCTGAAGATCAGAAGGCAGCTCTCGCGTGAGCAGCACAGCTGGGACTCCGAGAACCCGCAGGAGCAGGCTCCGGGAAGAGCCGGGTTGCAGGCGGTTCCACACAAGTGCTCTGTGTGTCCCTTCCGCTCTCTTCACCCCTTGACAGTCATCCAGATGCTGGAAAGATGAGCTTGCCACTTGGGCATTCATTTCATATTAGGAAAAGGTAGTTAGGAAGCCCAGGAATTGGAGGAACATAAAAAGGACAGCCCCCACTGGGCATTTGCTTGTGTCTGGCTCTGTGCAAGCAGCTTTTCAGTCGACTCACCTCACCACAACCATGTATGGCAAGAAAGCTTTTGTGACTTGCCAAGGCCTACAATTAAATGAGTAATATCAAGGGCTCCGTACTTGTCACTGTGCTATACACAGTCCCTACCCGACAAGGACAGCTGACTGAGGAGGCTCTTAATTCCTTCAAAAGTACCCATAAACACTGTCAGAGGAGCATCCGCATGTAAACGTGCAGCCTCTTGAACCCTCTGTTCAAGGATGAGCTGCAGGGGCCACCCTGCCTTCTTCCCCATGTGGTCAGGCCACATTCACAAGACAAAGGGGATCCACAGGTTCTTCCTTCACCGCCTCTTCCAGTAAGGCGAATTCTTCCTTCCAGCTCTATCTCCCATGGCTGGGGACCTGGAGGAGAAGCAGGACTGTCTGAAGTTTGACTAGAAATCAGACATCAGGACCAAAATGACTGTGAAAGACCATCCAATACAACTTCCTTTTACAGGTGGAGAAACAGCTTCAGCCAGGGAAAGCCATTTCTATGATCACCTGAAGGCAGCATCTTGGAGCAAAATGTTGAGAAGGAGTCTAAGACCAGGCAGGAAAGCCACGCATGACTGAGGACTGGCTGACAACGGCTGCCTTGGATGGCAGTGGGGAGGGATGGCATCCCCGCCTCAGCTCAGCCAGGCCTTGGCTCCACCACTTCACAGGGAGTTGGTGCAAATTAGAAAAAGGTGCCCCTTCTAAGCAGCGTACAGCTTGACAAGCAGCAGGTGGGCCGGATATCCATCCCTCCCCACTGGGGGCTAGAGTACAGGGCCAGCTCACACAAATGCAACACAGGCCTGAGTGTGGTGCCCTTGAGTTATTCAACTTTTCTTCAGTCCCCCAACTATTAATTTGCCATCTGTTACTTGTAGAAATATTTCTTGACACCAAAGGAGGTCATAAGCCATCATCCTCTCTTTCAGGCAGAGAAATCAGTTCTCAAGAGGCAAGGCATGCTAAAAGGTCACCATGTGATGATGGAGAGATTCATTCATCCATGCCCAAAATCTTGTGCAAGGGGTCGTACTGCCCCCACCATGCCCAGAGCCCCGTCTCTCTTTGCCTTCACGGTTTGTGTTCCTAAAAAGGCAGAGAGAATATTCAACCAGGTAGACTCCAGGTTTTCCATATCATCCCTGGGCGTGGAAACCTTCATGAGGCAGGTGAAAAGCTCACACCTGCATCTATTTGTATGCACTTCACAGGTGTTCCTACAGGCAACCAACTTCCCCAGACCTGTTTCTCATCCTGGAATCCCAATCACAGTAATGGTCAATCAGCTCCCTAAACCAGAAAGTGCCCTGGAAGACCCCTGGATCCTCCTGCACCCCCACTCTAGAGGCCACCACGCATATAAAGTCCCACTCCCAAGCATCTCCCAGCCTCCTCCCTCACTACTACCGTCTTGGCTGAAATCACTTTCCCAACTGGTCTGTCTCCTCCAGCCTCCCTTGTCCCACCATGCTGCTTTCTGAGCATCCAAGGGTCCTTCCAGCCTTCAGAACAGGGCCAGCCTCCATCAAGTCTGCCTAAACTTGATCCTGTCCATCAACCCCTACCACACACTTCAGCCAGGCCCAGCACACAGCGCTCCCTCATGCAGTGGCCATGTCACATCTCCATGCTGTGCTCACTGCCTCCCTCGGCCAGAATGCCCTGTGCCACACCAGTGGCTCAATCCAACAGGTTATCCAGGCCCTGGTCCTCCAACCTACCCAGACAAGTCAGCCAGGTGACTTGTCAGCCAGGTGCAGAATGCAGGCTGAGGCCAGCCTTTCCCAGGTCCATGTCGGGGACAATATGCTATGAAAATCTGGTAGGGTGTCCTTCATACCAGGCCTTCCACCTGACTAGACCCTGTTCTGACTCCTGGCTCCAATTCCCCTCGATGGCAATGACCTGTTATGCATCTGTTCCCCACCTGAGACTGCCCTCTTGGTAGGAGAGAGAGCATCACCTTCCTGTCTGTGTCCCTCTACCCAGCTGGGTCAAGCCTGGGATATGGGTTGCGGGGTGAAAACCCAGGAGGTGTCTTCTTGAGTTCAGGCGGAGTTCCCTGTTGGCTAGGTCCATGTCGCCCCTGGGGTCCGTATCCCCAACAGAGACCAGAATTGTCTCTGTGGTGTATGTGGGGGAGAGGCAGGGAGGGTGTCCATGCCCCTACACGATCTGATTTTTGACCCAATTTCAGAAATAGAAATACTGCCTTTACATGTAAGTGTCTAGCGGCTTCCCTGATACAGAAGGGGAGAAAAGGGGTGTTACTTGGTGAAGACTCACAGGCCCACCCTCATGGACTAAGGCCACCAAGGGGGACAAAACAGAAATCTGACAGGTGGCCTGGACTCCCTCAACAGTGAGCAACGGGTGTGGACAGGTCGAGCCTGCTTGCTGGGTCCACACCTTTCCGAATCACAAGCCCCACAGAACCATCAGGATGACCAAAGTCTGTGGGAGTCAGGCCCCATGCACTACCCCTATGGCTACTACCATAGAAAAGTGTGCACCCTTATCAAGAAGAGTCTTTGGCCCCTCATCCCCCATATATGTAAGCTTTTACAAAGCTTTACCATCAAATCGTACATTAAATATTAAGTGTTATGAAGTGTATGCCCACTTTCAAGTGCTAATTCTCAGTCCCTCAGAATGTGATTCTATTTGCAGGTGGGGTTTTTAAAGAGGTAACTAAGTTAAAATGAGTTCATCAGGGTGAGCCTTAATCCAATATGACTGATGTCCTTCTAAGAAGAGATTAGGATACAGAAGGAAGACGGTGTGAAGAAGCAGGAAGACAGCCAGCTGCAGGCCAGCTGCACTTTGATCTTGGACTTCCAGGCTCTAGAAATGAAAGGAAAAAAGTGTCTGCCCTTTAAGCCATGCAGCCTGTGGTACTCAGTTATGGCAGACTGATACAATAAGACTTCATTGCTCTTATAAGATAAACTAAATGGGCCTTATATTTTTTTCTCACCCCCCCACTTTGGAGACTAGTGTCAGGAGGAACCTATGGCACTGCTGGACTTTACAGGCCACAGGCTAGAGACAATGAGGGGTCTGGCGGCCTCCCCCGTGGGCCTGAGAGTATCTGGAAGACATCTAAGAACGCAGAGCCCCCAGCACCGGAGGAACCGTAAGGGTTTTGCGCAGACCAACCCTTGGATGGAACACCTCTCTTGCCAGTGTTTCCCAAGCTCATCTAATCATCAGAATCACCCAGGATAACTCTGTGTCACCCTGGGAGTTATTCGATGGGGCGCAGAACTTGGGTTTTGTTAGGTAAGCCAGGACCAGAAGCGTTTGAGGAATCCTAGTGCCGCCCATGCCACCCCAGGAGATGGGTTTGTCGGAGCAGTGGGCGCCGTCGGTCTCCCAGCCGTACCCGCCACTCCACCTCCAGCCCCGCAGAATCCTCCCCCTCCTGCAGTCCGGGCCTCTGCCGAAAGCAACTGGGCCCGCCGTTTCTGTCACTGCGGTATTTGCACATCTACGTTTGGCGTCCGGCGTTGGTTCTCTGAATCAACAGGCGGGTGGAAGAAATGCCTTCTGATTCCAACGCGAGTAAGTATGCGAAGTCCCAGACGCCCTTGTTTTTCTCCTGGGTGTGGCCTGCCCGTGACTCTTCTCTCGGGCTCTGGGGCCTTAACTGAAACCCAGGATCCCCGCTCCCACTGCAGTCGGACCAGAGGTGGAGGTGAGGGTGCTGCGCGCCGCGGGAGGGGACGGCCACCGCCCCCAGGGTCTGTGCGCCGGGAGCGGTGGGGAACGGGGTGTGCGGGTCACCGTGCTCCCGCCCTCCCTCGGGTTTGCGCGCACCAGCTCCCGGCTGACCGCAAGTTCCTCCGAACGTCGAAAGGCATCTCCCTACCTCCGACCCCCGCCCGGTTCGGCTCACCCAGGCTGGCAGGTGCTGGCCTCGCAGCTCGCGGCTGATGAACTCGCGCTCATTGTCAAGGAACTCGAAGGCGGCGGCCAGGCGCCCGAGCTTCCCGCGGCGGTTCCTGCGCCACCACATCCACAGCAGGGCGCCGAGCAGCAACCACGTTATGCTGAGCCCCAGGTAGCCAGCTAGGTAGACAGGCCCCAGGTAGAAAAGGACGCGCACCACGAAGGTATAGAGCTCGGGCAGCAGCTGGCTGGACAGGCGCAGCTCGGGGCCCGGCGCGCGCTGGGCTCCCGGGGCGCTGGGCTCCTCTGCTCGCATCTCGTCGCAGGCGTCTTGCCCTTCCGGAGAGCTTCACCCGAGCTTAAGTCCGCATGCCCCGACGCCCAGGCGCATCTGTGTCCCAAGCGCGAGGACCAGGACGCCGCGCCCCCTTGCCCTGCTGGGACTCTCAGCGCTCCGAGTTCAGGGTTCTCTACGGCGCACTGGAGCGCGGCGCCTGCAAGTGCACCGAGCCGCGCAGCGCCGCCCCAACGCTCTGCTCCAGTAAGCCCGCAGCTCCGGAAGTCTCCGCCCTAGTGGGGCGGGCCGCTCGCCTGGCTCCTGCCGGCTCTAAAGAGCAACCAGCCGGTAAGCTCAGCCTCCGACCCCAGCACGTGGCGCAGGCGTCAGCCGGAGGTGCGCACTCGCTAGTCTGGGTGGACCAAGTGCTGCCCTAGGTGGTTGATGACTCACCGAGGCCTGTGTACAAACTGGCTTAACATGGATAAACATCACCTAAAACCTGTTTCCTACACGCAGTCTATAATACACAATATAGTCTGGATTCAGCTGGCATTCGAGGCCCTCTCTGGACAGGCTCAGCCAGGCCTCCCCAGCCTCAGGTCCTGCGTCCCCGCCCTCCAACTGGACCCTAGAGCTTGCAACGCTGCCAGCTCTTCTGGCATCGGTAAAGCTTAGACCTAGCCCCCAGCCTCATCGAGCCGAGCTCAGGGCCCCTCCTGCGCGCCACAAAACCCTCTGCCCTGCTCTCCCCACCCTCTCTTATAGGTGTCAGTTTGGATCGTTATTCCCTGCATCATCAGACCGGGAACTTCCGGGGGCCAGCCTGTCCTGGCCATCTGTGGGGCACCCAACAAGGGAAAGTGACTGGCGAATAAAAGGAAAGGTGAAGAGGAAGCCCCTAGGTGCCTGAGAGTCAATGGTGAAGCCCATGGTTTGTAACCCTTTAATGATCAGAGCAGGTGCTCCGAATCTCTTAAGTTCAGATAGTAAATCGTCTTGTGGATAGTATATATTTCAGGTGGCCACATGAAAGGGCTCACATCAATTACTGGAATGTGATTTTGGAATTGACAAATGTACCGGAATAATTTAAAATGACTCTATACTCTTTCAACAGATTTATCAAAAGGCTGGAGCCAATGGATAGCAATCAAAAGATTCTCTTCTCTTTCCTTTTCTCTCTCTCTCTCCCTCTCCCCGCTACCACCCTCTCTCTCTCATTCTCGTTCTCTCTTACTCTTGCTCTCTCACTCTCTTTTTCTCTCTCTGGCTTTATCCTTCTCTCTTGGATAAAATTACTTACTGCAATGAGTTTTTTCAACAATGGGTGAGTTCCTGGTGGTCAGAATACCTGGACTCTTCTCTATTGTTTTTGGCTTTCCAGGACTCAGCCAAAACAGAGGCTGAAAGTCCCCCAACTTAACATCCTGTTACACTGGCATCTCCCAGTGTAGCCTGGGAAATCAGCGGGAGAAATGCTGCTCGCTGGAGTTGCTTCTTGAGAGTTGCATGTACACAGTCCTATTAAAGGCTCTGAGAAGTCCTTCAGACAAAAAGCTATTAAATTCTATTTAACCCAGTGTTTCCCAGATTATTTGACCACAGAATTCTTTCCTCAAAATATTTTTCTATTGGTTAACCCAGGTCTGCTGAAGCAAAAGGGAGTGTACGATAGGGATACTGGGAATTCTCCTGGAAGCTGAGGCAGAATGTGGCTGGCTCTCAGGATGCACGGACCAGGAAGCTAACTGCCGGAACTGCACTCTTCATCCTTGTGTCCCTCCCTGTTGACCTGCCTGTCTGACTGAAGTGCAGAACACAGCACTTTCCCCCCAGCATCCAGAGATGGAGGACACAGGTCTCACCAATCCAGAGACTGCCTTGACCCTTACCCTGTCCCAATTCCAAATCCCTTGGAGACAGGATCCAACTGTATCTATCATCCCCTTCATCCTCCACAAACAGCAGGTCCACACCTCAACCTGGGTTAGTTTGGGAGGGGGTGTGGAAGGTAGTGAGTTTGTGGGGGGTTTACTAGAGAAACGAAGATTGTTGGTTTGTGAACTGGATGGACACCCACTGAGAAAGATGCCCAGTCTGAGACCTGTGGGACATTGCCATTCCCAGCTGCATTGCCTTTCTGTTCCTTGAACACATCAAGTTCATTTATGCTGCAAGGCCTTTGTACTTGCTATTCCCTCTGCCTGGAATGTTCCTCTTCTAAAACTTCTCCAAAGTACGTTAGGGTGATGGGATTATGATTTCGCCCTCCCTTTTAAAATTTATTTTATTTATTTTTTATTTTATTTTATTTATTTTTTGAGATGGAATCTTGCTCTGGTGCCCAGTCTGGAGTGCAGTGATGCAGTCTCAGTTCATCGCAACGTCTGCCTCCCAGATTCAAGCGATTCTTCTGCCTTAGCCTCCCGAGTAGCTAGGGTTACAGACACCTGCCACCATGCCCAGATAATTTCTGTATTTTTAGTAGAGATGGGGTGTCATCATGTTGGCCAGGCTGGTCTCAAACTCCTGACCTCAGTCCACCTGCCTCAGCCGCCCAAAGTGCTGAGATTACAGGTGTGAGCCACCGTGCCTGCCCCCCATTTTTAAAACCTTATTTATGTCATTAAATTACTCTCACAAATTTAATAGAACATTGAGAATATGGCATTGAAACCTCTATACCCCACCTGGGAAGGAATCTGTGCCTGAACACTGGAGCCTTTATTTCCCTTGATCTGGACATCTAGTGACTACCACCAGCAAAGAAAAATATTTCATGGGTGGTTTGATCACAGCAAAACCTGGGGAGAATAATGCCTTCCAGAGTCTTTACCTGAACACACTTGAGAGTGCATCCTATTATATACCAACCATTCAAAGAACAGTAGCTCAAATAAATATAAGTCGGTCACTAGTGTGGATTGAATTGTGTCTATGTTGAAGTCCTAACCCTTGGTACCTGTGAATGTAATCTTATTTCAAATAGAGTCTCTGCAGATGTAACCAACTTAAGATGAGATCATACTCAATTAGGGTGGGCTGTAAATCCACTGACTGGTGTTCTTTTTTTTTTTTTTTCTTTTTTTTGAGACGGAGTCTCGCTCTG
>NW_012118043.1:8397696-8404841 GCF_000951035.1 Colobus angolensis palliatus
TGATCCGCCTACCTTGACCTCCCGAAGTGCTGGGATTTTAGGCGTGAGCCTCCGCGCCCAGCGGTGTCATTAGTTTTACTTTTATATTTTCATACAGAGCTAGAGTAATTTTCTGTGTTTGTTCCCTTTGTTAGACTGGGGAATTCTCTGAGGGCAGCAGCTGTATCTGATACATCTTTCTGCCTCGGTGTCAACGTTTGAGCCTGACCTACAGGAGGCGGCTAGGGAGCAAAGGGTAAAATCAGAATCTCTAGCATTTGTTTGGGTTTAAATCGAGACTCAAGCACTTACTGACTCTGAAACTAGAGAATCTGCAGTTCCATTTCCTTATCTGTAAAATGCAGATCATAATATTTAAGTTATAGAGTGGTCATGAGGATTGGGTCAGACACAATATGTGTAAGTCTGTATATCCCACACATGGGGAAGTTGTCAAGGAAGAACTAGAGTTTTGTTTGTATTGTTTGACTTTTTTTTTTTTTTTTTTTTTTGAGACGGAATCTTGCTCTGTCGCCAGGTTGGAGTGCAGTGGCACGATCTTGGCTCACTGTAACCTTCAATTCCCTGATTCAAGCGATTCTCCTGCCTCAGCCTCCTGAGTAGCTGAGATTATAGGCGCCTGCCACCACGCCTGGCTAATTTTTGTATTTTTAGTAGAGACAAGGTTTCACCGTGTTGGCCAGGATGGTCTTGATCTCCTGACCTCGTGATCCGCCCACCTCGGCCTCCCAAAGTGCTGGGATTACAGGCGTGAGTCACCGCGCCCGGCCTTGTTTGACTTTTTCCAACAAGAATGTGTTTGTGTTTTATCTGTATAATTTTAAGTTTTTTTATTGTTGCAAAATGCATATAATATTTACTATCCTAGCCATTCTTAAGGGTCAGCTCAGTGGTATTAAGTACACTCATATTATTGTGTAACCATCATCACCATCTCCAGAATTCTTTTTCTTGCAAAACCAAAACTTTACACCCATTAAACAATAACTTCCCATTCCCCTCCACACCCTCCAACTACCCGCAACCACCATTCTATTTTCTATCACTATGATTTTGACTACTCTACATACCTCACATAAGTGGAATCTTACATTCTGTAATTCCATATGCTTATATGGAATTGTAAACATAATTCCATATGTTTGTCTTTTTTGTGACTGGCTTTTTTTTTTTTTTAGCATAAATGTCTCCAAGGTTCATCCATGTTGTAGCATGTGTCAGAATTTCCTTCCTTTCCAAAGCTAATCTCTCACTGTAGGTATTTACCACATTGTGTCTTTGCAGTCAGCTGTCATTGTCACTTGGGCTGCTTCCACATTTTAACGATTGTGAGTAATGCTGCTGTGAACATGGGTGTACAAATATCTCTTCTTTAACCTTGTTTTCAATTCTTTTGGGTAATACTCAGAAGTGGAATTGCTAGATCAATGGTAATTCTATGTTTAATTTTTGAAGATCTGCCATGCTGCTTTCCCCAGCAGCTGAACCATTTTATATTTCCATCAACAGTGCACAAAGTTCCAGTTTCTCCCCATCCTTCCATCCTTGCCAACACTTATTGTTTTCCAGGTTTTTTTATATAGTAACCATTCTTTTTTTTTTTTTTTTTTGAGACGGAGTCTCGCTCTGTCACCCAGGCTGGAGTGCAGTGGCCGGATCTCGGCTCACTGCAAGCTCCGCCTCCCAGGTTTACGCCATTCTCCTGCCTCAGCCTCCCCAGTAGCTGGGACTACAGGCGCACGCCACCTTGCCCGGCTAGTTTTTTTTTTTGTATTTTTTAGTAGAGACGGGGTTTCACTGAGTTAGCCAGGATGATCTCGATCTCCTGACCTCGTGATCCACCTGTCTCAGCCTCCCAAAGTGCTGGAATTACAGGCTTGAGCCACCGTGCCCGGCCTATAGTAACCATTCTAATGGCTGTGAGGTGATATCTCATTATGGTTTTGATTTGCATTCTCTGATGATTAGTGATGTTGAGCATCTTTTTGTGTGATTTTTGCCATTTATATAGGATCTCATTTTTAAAAATACAAAAACAATGATTTTCTGTATGAATGTAGGCAAATCCCAACCCCACTCTGGATTTTGGCAAGCTGTTGGGTCAAATGAAGGATTTAACCAGAGTGTCTGTGAGGTCTTACCCTGCAAAGGGCATTCAGTTCTCTGAGTGTGTCTTGATAATTTTCTGGTTTACCAAACTTAATGCCTATCGGGGTGCCTGGAATGCAGTAGGTGTTCAATGTTTGTGAAGGAACACACACATGAATGAATACATGAATGTGTTTGAGTCACAAACAGGATAGTCCTTCTCACATCGCCTGATAAACAGCTGGAGAGGAAGCTGCAGTCCCTTAGGCTGCTCACCCTATCATATTTTTGGGCTGTGCCTGGAACCAATATGACAACCAGTGAAATTGATCACATTTAGAGTACTGTTTGGGGTGACAGCAGATTCAGAGACTGCACCTAAGAAGTCAATTATTTTACACTCTTATCATGAAAACTTGGTGGAAGTGGGTGTGTGGTGGAGCAGCAGGAGGACATCGGGAGTGGGAGGGTAGAGATGTCTCTGCAATGTCCTACATGATCTGGCCCCTGCCTACTGCCCAAGATCACCTCTTGAGGCATCCAGCCTGCACCTGGGTCTCCAGCCCCACCACACTTCTCACACACCTCACCCTAAGTGTGAAGCAGGTAGCCTGGTTGGTGTTCACTGTTCTGGGAGAAGGTAGAGTTGCTGTCCTCTTGGACAGTCAAGCTCTGATTGCTTGTCTTCCTCTAACACGGTATGGGATGGAGACCAGGAGGACAACCACCTTGTTGAGACCTCAGCCAGGCCCCGCTTAGAGACCATGGGCAGAATCTGTGACCTCATATCCCTCCACATACCTGCCCTTTCCACCTGCCAACAGGTGTGCATGGTTCCAGGACTTCTTAGGGCCTGGAAGCTGCAATTTGGGAAATCCTGCCTCACCCCTTCCCACAGTATTCTGCCTACCCTGCCCCCTCTTCTCAGCTCTGCTCCACTCCTGCAATTCATTTTTATTTTTTTTAGAGACAGGTCTCACTCTGTCACCCAGGCTGTAGTGCTAAGTAGTGTGAACATATCTTGACCTCTTGGGCTCAAGTGATCCTCCTGCCTCAGCCTCCTGAGTAGCTGGGACTACAGGCACATACCACCACGCCCAGCTAATTTTTGTATTTTTGTAGACAGAGTCCCGCTATGTTGCCCAGGCTGGTCATGATCTTCTGGACTCAAGCAATCCTCCCTCCTCAGCCTCCCAAAGTGCTGAGATTATAGGCGTGAACCACAGTGCCAGGTCTAACATATATGATTGTTAACATATATGATTATTCTGGCATTTTGTATATTCTTATGTCAGGTTTAGGTTCAATATGTTATCGTTTCCTTATTTGTTTTGTTAAAAAGTATTCTATTTTCCTTTGTGATTTTCTCTTTGATTTAGTCATTATTTAGAAGTCTCTTGTCTAATTGTTAAATAGGTGGGGATTTTCTAGTTTATTTGTTATTAACTCTTTAATTTTTTTGTGGTTAGAAAATATACTTTGTATGACTTAAAGCCTCAGAAATGTGTTGAGTCATGTTATATGGCCCAGCATAGAGTCTATCTTGGTTCCATGTGTGCTTGAAAATAGGTATAATCTGTAGTTGTTCTATAAATGTCACTTAGATCAAGAGGATTGATAATATTGCTTAGAACTTTTATATCCTTGCTAATTTTTCATCTAGCTATCCTCTAAATTATTGAGGGGAGCTTTAAACTTTCCAGTTGTGCTTGTTGGTTTATTTCATCTTCAGATTCTGTCAAATATTGTTTCATGTATATTGAAGCTCTGTTATTAGGCACATACACATTTTCATAATTATGTCTTCCTAATAGACTCACCATTTTATTATTATAAAATATCCCTGTTTATCTTTGATAGTTCTTCTTGTCTTGAAGTCTATTTTGCCTGATATGAATACATGTACCCCAGCTTTTTCATGCTCACTGTATGTATGATACATATGTCTCTTTTCATCTTTTGACTTTCAACCTATGTTCTTACATTTAAAGTGTGTCTCTTATATACATAAAGTTGGGTCATTATCTAATTACCAGTCAGATAATCTCTGTCTTTAATTTCAGTATTAAAGTCCTTCTGGATTTGACATAATTACGGATATATTTGGTCTCAAACGTGCCGTGTTGTTCTTTGTTTTCTCTTAGCTCTACCTGGTGTCTGTTCCCCTTTTCTACCTGTATTAGTCCATTCTCTCAAAGACATAAAGAAATGTCTAAGACTGGGTAATTTATACAGAAAAGAGGCTTCATTGGCTCACAGTTCTGTAGGCGGCACAGGAAGCATGGCTGAGGAGGCCTCTGGAAACTAACAATCACGTTAGAGGGTGAAGGGTAAGCAGGCATGTACATGGCTGGAGCAGAAGGAGGTACCACACACTTTTAAACAGCCAGATCTCATGAGAACTCTGTCACGAGAACAGCACCCAAGGGACACGGCGCTGAACTGCTCATGGAGGATCCACCCCCATGATCCAATCACCTTCTAGCAGGACCCACTGCCAACATGAGAATTCCAACTGAACATGAGGTTTGGGTGCGGACACAGATCCAAACCATGTCACTACCATTGAAATATTAACTAAAGAGAAAATTGACAATTCTTAACCAAAATGGAAAGTTTTAACACCCCTCCCTCAGCAACTGACAGACAAAAACCAACAAAGATACAGATCTGAAAAAGACTATCAAATCTTGACTTAACTGATATTTGAAGGACCCTGTACAACAAAATGGCCACCTACCTTCTTTTCGAGGGTATATGATACACCTTATAATAGTGCAGATAATTAAACGGTCTGAAACTAACGTTGGGCAGTGGGGGGTGTGCTCCTTGCTCCCAGAGCTCCCAAGATGGTGGCAGGCTGCTTCCAAAATGGCTGGCGGGTAACTTCCAAGATGGTGGCAAGCCTTGTGTTCTCTGACCTGGGGTTCTTGGCCTCACGGATTCCAAGGAATGGAATCTTGGGCCATGTGGTGAGTGTTATAGCTCTATTAGAAGCCATGGGTCATGGAAGAGAACCGTGGAACCCAGTGACTAGTGTTCAGCTCGATTAGGACAAACCCAGGCATTTAGCCGTGCAGGAACAATGGCAAGCCTTTAGCCTGATCGGGAGTGGCAATGGGCTCCTAGCTGGATCAGGAGCACAGCAGACACCCTGCTGGATCCGGAGGGATGGAAATCAGCGGCGGGTCTGAGGTGGCAGACAGCAGCAATGGACAGCAAGTGAAAGCTCAGCTCAAGCTGTAACAAACATGTACCAGAAGAGTGTGCAGTGCAAGATTTAATAGAGTGAAAACAGAGCTCCCATACAAAGGGAGGGGACCCAAAGAGGGGAGCCACTACTGGCTCCAATGCCTGGGTTTATATCCTGATCATTGTCCCTCCCGCTGTGCTCTCAGGCGATAGATGATTGGCTATTTCTTTACCTCCTGTTTTTGCCTAATTAGCATTTTAGTGAGCTCTCTTTACTACCTGATTGGTCGGGTGTGAGATAAGTTGTAAGCCCCATGTTTAAAGGTGGATGAAGTCACCTTCCCAGATAGGCTTAGGGATTCTTAGTCGGCCTAGGAAATCCAGCTAGTCCTGTCTCTGACTATGGAGAGTATATTCTCTGATCACAGTGGAATCACATTAGAGTTTAAGAAAAATCAGATAATTAGAAAAACCCAAAATATTTGAAAATTAAACAACACATTCTATATAATCCATAGGTCAAAAGAGAAATCACAAAGGAAATTGGAAAATATTTTAATCTCATGATAACAACATATTAAATTCTATTAGATGCAGCTAAAGCAGTGCTAAGAAAAAAATTTATAGCTTTAAATGTTTGTTTATATTAGAATGAAGAAAAGTCTAAAACCAGTGATCTGCATTCCTACCTCAATAAATTGGAAAAAGAAGTGTAAATTAAACCTAAAGTAGAGGAAAGAAAATCATAAAGACAAGTACAGTAATTAATTAAATAAAACTTACATCAACAGTAGAGAAAATCAATGAAATAAAAAACTAGGTCTTTGAAAATATCAACAAAATTGATAAGCTTTTAGCTAAACGAAGCAAGGAAAAAAGAGAAAAGGCAAAGTATTAATATCAGGAATGAAAGAAGGGACATAACTATGGCCTCCACAGATATTAAAAGGATGATAAGGGAATAGGATATTATGAACAACTTCATGCAAAATAATGGAACAACCTAGATGAAATAGAAAAATTTCTTCAGGGACACAAACTACCAAAGAAGAAACAGAAAATTTGAATATCCTTACATTAATTCCAAATACTGAACTTGTAATTTAAAGTGTCCCACATCCAGGCACAGAAGGCTTTACTCATGAATTCTATGAAACTTTTTTTTTTAACAACAGGAATACTATACAAACTTTTTAAAATATGGAAGTATAGAACACTTCCCAAATTCATTTTATGAGGCCAGTATTACCTTAATATGAAAACCAGATGAAGACACTACAGGAAGAGAGAATTATAAACCAGTATTCCTCACAAATACAGATGCAAATTTAAGTAAAATTAAATGTATGTATCCATGTATCTCTGTCCATCTGTAAATATGTATGGAAAGATACCCGAAATGATGTTTACCTGATATTAATGATGACTGTTTCTTTCTTTCTTTTTTTATGAGATGGAGTCTGGCTCTGTCACCCAGGCTGGAGTGCAGTGGCGTGATCTCAGCTCACTGCAAACTCAGCCTCCCAGTTTCAAATAATCCTCCCACCTCAGCCTCCCGAGCAGCTGGGACCACAGACCTGCACCACCAAGGCCAGCTAATTTTTGGAGTGTTGCCCTGTTGCCCAGGCTGGAGTGCAAGTGGTGCCATCTCTGCTCACTGCAACCTCTACCTCCCTGGTTCAAGCGATTCTCCTGCGTCAGCCTCCCAAGTAGCTGGGATTACAGGCACCAGCCACCATGCCTGGCTAATTTTATATTTTTAGTAGAAGACGTGGTTTCACCATGTTGGTGAGGCTGGTCTTGAACTCCTGACCTCAGGCGATCCACCCGCCTCAGCCTCCCAAAGGGCTGGGATTACAGGCGTG
>NW_012118043.1:8404891-8484001 GCF_000951035.1 Colobus angolensis palliatus
CTGCTCACTGCAACCTCTACCTCCCTGGTTCAAGCGATTCTCCTGCGTCAGCCTCCCAAGTAGCTGGGATTACAGGCACCAGCCACAATGCCCAGCTAGTTTTTATATTTTTAGTAGAAGACGGGGTTTCACTATGTTGGCCAGGCTGGTCTCGAACTCCTGACCTCAAGGAATCTGCCCGCCTTGGCCTCCCAAAGTGCTGGGATTACAAATGTGAGCCACTGCACCCGGCCAATTATGACGGTTTCTGGTTGGTGATTTTTTTTTAACTTTATTGTTGTACTTTTTTATAGTTTAATTATTTTTAATAAACGTGTATTATGCAGCATAATAATTTTTATTTAAAAAGCCATAAGTGAATAGCCAAATTACTAGTTCCAGGTGATGAAAATACGAGAGAGTTTTGTTTTTCTTTGTACTTTTCTGCATTTAAAAAAATAGACATGGTCAGCTTGGTGGCTCACGCCTGTAATCCCAGCACTTTGGGAGGCTGAGGTGAGCAGATCACGAAGTCAAGAGATTGAGACCATCCTGGCCAATGTGGTGAAACCCTGTCTCTACTAAAAATACGAAAAATTAGCTGGGCGTGGTGGCACGAGGCTGAGGCAGGAGAATCACTTGAAACCAGAAGGCAAAGGTTGCTGTGAACTGAGATCGCGCCACTGCACTCCAACCTGGGCAACAAGAGCAAAACTCTGTCTCTAAATAAATAAATAATAAATAAATAAATAAATAAATAAATAAATAAAATAAAAATAAATAAAATTTTAAAAAAGACATGAGTTGCTGGTTTCAGGTACACAGTCTTTAAAATGTTAGGTAGTTTCTTTTGATTCTTATTTTATTTTATTTTATTTTTGAGATAGGGTCTCACTTTGACACCAGGCTGGAGTGCAGTGGCGTGATCTCTCACCACAGCCTCAACCTCCTGGGTTCAAGTGATCCCTGCACCTCAGCCTCCTGAGTAGCTGGGACTACAGGTGTGCCCCACCACACCCGGCTAATTTTTGTGTTTTTTTGCAGAGACGGAGGTTTTGCCACATCCCAGGCTAGTCTCAAACTCCTGAGTTCCAGCGATCCACCTGCCTTGGCCTGCCAAAGTGCTAGGATTACAGCCAGGAGCCACTGTGCCTGGCCTGTTTCCTATTTTATACAGTGTTTTCTATTAGGAAGGTATACTGAATTTTATCAGATGTCTTCCCAACATCTATAGGTATGATCAAATGGTTTTAAGATTATCCTAATACTGAACCACACTTGCATTCCTGGTGGAACCAGTTTGTTGCACAAATGTCTACTCAGTAAGGTGCAAGGAGAAAGTGAACTTTTCCCATTGCCTTCCAAGCCCACCGGGGTGTGCTCTTCCTCCATGGGATGAAAACATGGGCCACTTTCAGAATTTTTCCAATCATTTGTTATCTAAGAACAGTTTTATTTTAGTATAAAAAGCCCTGCTCGATCCAACATTAAACAATATTAAAACTCCAGTCTTTTATCTAACTTAAACTTCTCCTCTCCCTTAGCGCTGCCTTCAGCTGGAAAATCTGTGATGGGGACAGCAGCTTTACTTCTTTCTTTTTTGAGATGGCGTCTCACTGTGTCACCCAGCCTGAAGTGCAGTAGTGCAGTGGCACGATCTCGGCTCACTGCAATCTCCACCTCCTGGGTTCAAGGGATTCTCCCACCTCAGCCTCCCAAGTAGCTGGGATTACAGGTGTGAGGCCACCATGCCTGGCTCATTTTTTTTTTTAGTAGAAACGGGGTTCCACCATGTTGACCAGGCTGGTCTCGAACCCCTAATCTCAAGTCATCCATCTGCCTCAGCCTCCCAAAGTGCTGGGATTACAGGTATGATCCACTGCGCCTGGCCACACCTCTTTCCTAAGTGCTATTTTGGGGGCTGGATTAGTCAGGGTTCTCCAGAAAAACAGAATCATTGGATGCACACACAGAGAGAGACAGAGAGAGAAATTTTAATAAGGAATTGGTTCATGTGATTATATCAGAGGTGTCTGAACCAGAGCAACTCCATCTTGAATAGGGGTTGGATACAATGAGGCTGAGACCTACTGGGCTGCATTCCCAGCCAGTTAAGGCATTCTAAGTCACAGGATGAGACAGGAGGTCAGCACAAGATACAGGTCATAAAAACCTTGCTGATAAAACAGCTTGCAGTAAAGAAGCCAGCCAAATCCCACCAAAACCAAGATGGCCACGAGAGTGACCTCTGGTTGTTGTCACTGTTACACTCCCACTAGCGCCATGACAGTTTACAAATGCCACAGCAACATCAGGAAGTTACCCTATATGGTCTAAAAGGGGAGGCATGAATAATCCACCCCTTGTTTAGCATATAATCAATAAATAACCATAAAAATGGGCATCCAGCAGCCTTCAGGCTGCTCTACGGATAGTCATTCTTTTATACCTCTGCTTTTTAAATAAACTTACTTTCACTTTACCCGATGGACTCACCCTGAATTCTTTCTTACGCAAGATCCAAGAACCCCCTCTTGGGGTCTGGGTCGGGACCTCTTTCCTGTAACAATTACGGAGGCTGAGAAGTCCCACGGCGTGCCATCTGCAATCTAGAGACCCGAGAGAGCTGGTGATATCGTTCAGTCCAAGTTTGAAAGCCCAAGAACCAGGGGAGACAGTGGTGTAAATCCCAGGCCCAAGGCAGGAAACTGATGTCCCAACTCAGCAGTCAGGCAGAGAGAGTGAATTCTCCCTTCCTCTGATCTCTGTCCTACTCAGACCTGAATAGATTGGAAGATGCCCCGCTGCAGTGGGGAGGGTCATTTGCTTTACTCAGTCTACCAATGCAAATGCTAATCTCTTCCTGAAACCCCCTCACGGATACACTAAAAAAAAAGTGCTACAAACTATCTGGGCACCCCGTGACCTAGTCAAGTTGACACATGGAATTAACCATCACAGGGGCCCTCTGGGAGAGAGCAGAGATGAGGAGCAGGAAGTCCCTACTAGTTTCGTGCCACTGTTAGTTGTGTTGCACTTATAGTTACTGAGGGGGGCCCACTCCCCAACACTGAGGCTCCCTCTCTTACAGAACCTTTGATCCAGGCAACACCCCCTCAAGTTGGCAGTGTAGACTTCTCCCTCAGCCTCCTTTGGCCAAGTGTGGGGATCCCTACTAAATACCACTCCCTTCCATGGCACCCACAGGAAATATGCACATGCTGTTACCCAGTGAAGGCTGGAAATGCAGGCCTTCCTTCAGACAGTCCTCACCCACGATCTGCCACACCCACGATCTGCCATCACAGAGGGGAAGCTCTAGCCACAGCCTCTTACCTTGAGTTTGTATCAGTTCTTCTGTCCCTCAGGTCTCAGGAGACCCTCTTTTGACTTGAGATGGGAGAGGAGGCAGAAGGCCAGATGGAGTATGCTCATTGACAACGCTATCCAAAGATGTTCTCACTCCCACTCTTCAGCATCTGAAGGAAACCTCAGGGTCTGGAGAGCCCTCTTGAGCTGGCACAGAGGCCAGCTGTCTCCCTCAAGAATGGGAGGGCTTGACAAGCTGGCTCTTGTTCTTGGTCTTTGGGGTGTTGAACTAAAAAAAAAAAAAAAAAAAAAAAAAAAAAAAAAACTGAGGCAAATTTTATATAAGTAAAGAGTTATTTGGGCTAAATTTGGGGACTGCAACCCAGGAACATAGATTCAAGTTGCCCTGAATATACGCTCTGCTTAGCAGCAGTGACTACTGGGTTATTTTATTTTATTTTATTCTATTTTATTTTACTTTACTTTATTTTATTTTATTTTTGAGACAGTGTCTCGCTCTGTCGCCCAGGCTGGAGTGCAGTGGCATGATCTCGGCTCACTGCAACCTCCACCTCCCAGGTTTACGCCATTCTCCTGCCTCAGCCTCCCGAGTAGCTGGGACTACAGGTGCCCGCCACCACACCCAGCTAAATTTTTGTATTTTTAGTAGAGACGAGGTTTCACCATGTTAGCCAAGATGGTCTTGGTCTCCTGACCTCGTGATCTGCCCGCCTGGACCTCCCAAAGTGCTGGGATTACAGACATGAGCCACCACGTGCAGCTGACTAGTAGGTTTTTAAAGGAAAAGAAGAGGCAGTTCCTAAGTTGATAACCAATAATTTACATTAAAATAACATAAGCTACTGATTGGCTGCTATACACTCACAGTTCTTCGTTATCACAAATTCCAAGAACATGAAAATTAATGGATGAGGCAGCTAGTTAGGAACAAAATACCTTTAAACAATCGCCCCGGCAGGGCGTGAAGGCACACACCCACCCGCTCTGTGTGACTGAAGCCCATGCTCATGTCTCGCTGGGCCTGGTGAATTTTGCAAACCTCATATAGCTCACACTGCTCAGAGTTATTTTTCTTTCCTCAGGGGCTTCAGCCAAAACTCAGATATGAGGAAGAACTGCTTTTGATGTGGCAGATTATTCCTTTCATATGCTGTCAGATTTATTACTATTATATTTTAATGTTTACATCTATTTTTATAAGTGAAATTTCTCATTTATTTTCTCGGCTTGCTTTACCAGACTTTGATGCTAAGATATTTCTAGTCTTATGAAATGACTTTGGGACTTTTCTTTCTAGTCTTTTATAGTTTGAATAGTAAGAGAATTGTTTCTTTGGGGAAGTTAAGTAAAATTTAGCTGTAAAATAATCTCAGCTTGGTGCTTTATGACGTGATAAATCTTTAACACATTTTCCAGGTTTTTCTATTGTTGCTGAACTGTTCAAGTTTTCTACCTCTTTCTGAGTCATGTTTGGCAATATAAAATGCTATCAGAGAATCATCTATTTTCTTTCTAGACTTTCAAATTTTGAAACCACCTTTGCAAAAATTATAAGAGTGAGAAAAATTATAGGAGTGAGCTGAGTTAACCCCGCCCCCGCCCCCTGGCACCCATCTTGCCCTTCCCTAATTGTTCCTGGGCTTTGGGGCCCAGCTAACTTGGAGAGATGTTTAGGTTATAGTTTAAATGATGATAGCCTTTCCTCAAAACTCAAACACCTTTGTAAAGTTAATGAAAGACCATCAGACTAGGGGTCAGAGAGGAGGCTGATTCTGCTAAGGTGTAGACATAGATCATCAGCCATTCCTGCAGATCACACCACTATTGTAGATTTGCCTTTTGCAATACCTTTTCAGGTTTTTTGCATGTCTGATACCCATGGCTCCATCTGGAACCGCCAAGTCTGCCCCTATGCCCCCACCCAGAAGTGATTCAGTGCCCAGGAGGACAGCTTTGACCCCCTATAATTTCATCTCTACTGCAACCAATCAGCAGCAAGCCTAGCCACCCCCACCCCTTCCCCTGGACTGCCTTTGAGAAAGGAGCTTTGGATGAGATTGACTTGAGTACTAACTCCATCTCCCACGTGGTATGGCCAGCCTCATGTCTACTAAACTGTTTCTTTACTGCAATGCCATGGTCTGTCTTTATGTAGCAGGCTGGAAGAACCCCTCAGGTTACAATTTGTTGCCAAAAAAATACCACATCATGTTCTTGGGTTGGTTTCCTGGGATTGTTGTAACAAATTACTGCAAACTGGGTGGTTTAAAACAACAGAAATTTACTCTGTTTTGGAGACCAGATGTCCAAAATCAAGGTGTTGGCAGCATGGATCCTTCTGGAGGCTCTGAGGGAGAACCCACTCCGTGCCTCTCTCCTGGCTTCTGTGGCTTGGCAATCCTTGGCATTTCTTGGCTTGTAGACGCATCACTGCCACACCTGCCTTTGTCTTCACAAGGCATTCTGCTCTATGTGTTTCCAATTTCTCTCTTCTTTCTCTGATAAGAACACCATTCATTGGATCTGGGGCCCACCACAAATCCAGGATGATCTCATCTTGAGATCCTTAATTCTATCTGCAAAGACTCTATTTCCACATAAGGTCACATTCCTAGGTACTGCAGGTTAGGACCTGGGCATATTTTTGAGGAAAGAAACGGACTGTCAGCTAAGGAATGTGAGCTCTGAAATTGTTAGGCCCAGGGAAGCATTAAAATAAGACAGCAATCACTCCCTGCTCCCCACTTTGAGCTATGTATGTGTAAACCAAAAATAAAATTGTAAGCTACCAAACCAACTGAATGGATCCCTCCTTTCAGCCAAAAGCATTCCAAAGTCAGCCTGAAAAACTAGTTCAAGCCATGATGGGAAGGATGGGTTGGACATGCCTCACTATACCCTCCTCTCTTTGGAATTCAGGCACAGACAACCAGCATTAACCTTAAAACAGAGATATTAAGAGTGACAAAACAGACTCTTTGTAGCAATAAGGTACCAAATTCCAAACTGACTCTAGTACAGCATCACATGACAGATAAAAGCCCTGAAAGAAATCGAAGTATTTTACCCCAAAAGGTATTTCTTTGACTTTTTTTTTTTTTTTTTTTTTGAGACAGAGTTTCTCTCTTGTTGCCCAGGCTGGAGTGCAATGGCATGATCTCTGCTCACTGCAACCTCCACCTCCTGGTTCAAGTGATTCTCCTGCCTCAGCCTCCCAGGTAACTGGGATTACAGGTGCCCACCACCACATCCAGCTAATTTTTGTATTTTTGGTAGAGATGGGGTTTTGCCATGTTGGTCAGGCGGCTCTCGAACTTCTGACCTCAGGTAATCCACCTGTCTTGGCCTCCCAAAGTGTTGGGATTACAGGTGCAAGCCACCATGCCCGGATTCTTTCATATATTTTGAAATGAGCCTGCAAAGCTGTCTCTTGTGGGGAAAATCTACATTCTATAGAATCCTCTTTCCTTTCCAGGTCTTTTCCCGATCCAGGAGTGATTAACTAACAGTCTGGCACCTTTTTAGTTCTGATTAGAGACATTTACCAGCTATTCTCTCTGAAACCTGCTACTTGGAGGTTTTGTCTGCATAATAAGAACCTTGCTCTCCACAATCCCTTCTCTTAGTCCAGTTACTCCCTTCTATTAAATGCAGGTTTTTAGATAATAACTGTTTCAATCAACTTCCAATCAGAAAATCTTTGAATCTACCTGTGACCTGTAAGCTTTCTCCTTTCAAGCTGTTCCACCTTTCCAGACCAAACCAATGCATACCTTACATGTATTGATTGATGTCTTATGCCTCCCTAAAACATCTAAAACCAGCCTGCAGCCTGACCACATTGGGCACATGTTCTCAGGACCTCCTGGGTCTGTGTCATGGGCCTTGGTCACTGATATCTGGCTCAGAATAAATCTCTTCAAATATTTTACAGAGTTTGGCTCTTTTCATTGACATTCATCTCTTGAAACTACTTGCTATCACCACAAGTAGCTATAAATTAACCTATAACCCACACGCCATAGCTTAACAATGTATAACCAATCATTATTCAATGTTATTTCTGTAAGCCAATGAGAATTCCCGTCATCACCCAATGGGCTCTTTCTGCCCATTACACAGACAAAACCAATTCACTGAGACTATGGAATTGCAATAAAGAAAGAGTTTAATTGACATGAGTCCAGCCACACACTACGGGAGATGGAGTTATTACTCAAATCAATTCTCTGAACGTTTGGAGGATAGGATATTTCAAAGATTGTTTGGCAGGCCAGGGAATGGGTGCTGCTGATAGGTTGAGGATGCAATCATCAGGGTGTGGAAAGTGGTCTTTGTGCATGCTCAGTCAACTTCCGGGGGTGTGGTGGGTACAGGACCAGTTGGAGGGTCTAGGTGGAGCCATCAGTTGTCAGAAATGCAAAAACCTGAAAAGACATCTCAAAAGGCCCATCGTAGGTTCTATAAGAGCGATGTTATCTGCAGGAGTAACTGGAGAAGTTGCAAATCTTGTCACCTGTAGAATAATAGCTAGTAATTGTTTACATCTACACCTTAGCAGAAGTTAGGTTCCCCTCATCCTCCTAACCTGGTGGTCTTTCATTAGTTTTACTAAAGTGGTTTAGTTTTGGGCAAAGGCTGTTATAATTTTAACTAGAAACGAAATGTCTTCCGAAGTTAGCTTAGTCCAAGTCTAGGAATGATTAAGGGCAGTTTGGAGGTAAAAGGGGAAAATGGAGGTTGGTTAGGTCAGATCTCTTTCACAGTTGTAATTTTCTTACTGTTATAATTTTTGCAAAGGTAGTTTCATTCCTGACAAACAACTTTGTACAGTCCACTCTCTATATCCTATTTTGCCTTTAAAAATCCACTTGTAATTGCTGCTAACTGGAGTGTGTATTCAGGGCAACTTGAATCTATGCTTCCATGTTGCAATCCTCAAGCTGGGCCCAAATACACTCTCTACTTACATTAATTTTGCCTCAGCTTCTTCCTTTCAGGTCAACATCTTCTTGGGGCCACTATTCAATCCCCTACACTTCTATTTATAGAATCATGACAATTTGATTGACAGTTTCTGAGAAACATACAAGTTTACTTGTAATTACAAAAATTTTATTTTCCAGCAGCTTCCAGCATCAAAAGAGACTTGTTTACATGATGCCACCAGATCCATTTTCACAGGAAATAAGTCTGTCTTTTCTCCCTTACTCTGCATATGGGGAAGTAATTCTGAGTTCCATGAAACTCTTTTCTTGGAGAGGAGTGGCAGGGAAGGGAATTAACTGTTCACACTTTCTGCCAAAAACATATCTGTCCATTCAAGATTGTGAGCTTCCTAAAGTATAGGCTGTACCTCTCAATCCTCCAGGTACCACAGCTGCTCCCATCCCAGGCCTGGTCCGTCCTCAGAGCAGGGGCTCTCAGTGACATTACATGTGTGTGCATGCATGTGTGCCTGCATATGGATGTGTGTGTGGAGATCTGCATCTCTTCCTCTCCCCTCTATAACAGGATCAATTCAATGTCTCCCCTTGCCTTGGAGGAGAAAAATATTATAGTTGTTGGAAACAAGATAGCTCATGTAACTTGATATTTTCTGGAGTCAGCTGTCACAAGTCAGGGTTCTATTTGCTAAGCAACTGTAATGAAAACATTACATATTTTCATCGAGATTAAAAACTAAGACCACAAGAGCTTTGAGCACCATGATATTGGAAAAATATGGACCACAACTGTGTCAGGTGGTGCACTACATCACCCACCAACCACACCACTCTTGGAGATGATGAGTTAGACCTACCGGAGTGCTGGAGGGAGAGATTTGGCACCATCTGTGGAGACGAATCCTGCAGCCACAGAAGAAGGGAAGAGGGCAGGCCAGTGGGTCTTGTACTTTCCTGCGCAGCAGCTTCACCTACAGGGTGTATTAATGCACAGCTTGCTCAACCCCAACCCAGGGTTTCGGGTTCAGTGGGAGTGTGGGGAGAATTTGCATTTCCTATAAGTTCCCATGAGATGTGCTGCCCTTGTCCTGGAACAGCACTTTGAGGACAACTGACCCTAGGTGAGGCTTTGGAATCCATCCTTTTAATAAGCTCCACCTGTGATCTAAGGCAGCAGGCCCGCACATGACATGGCCAATGCCAGGTGCAAGTGAGCAGGCCAGAGGCCAGAAGTCAGGGTTTGGGTCTCCCAAGGTAGAGGCCGCGGTAGGACTGTGTGTGTGTGTACAGATCCTGTGAAAACGGAACCAAGAGAGCCTTTCTGAAAGCCCTTCCTGGAGACCCCACAGTCCTTGTGTCTACGTGGAAGGCCGGAAGCTGATGGAGCAGCCAACCCCTGGGAGGCATTGGAGGTCAGCTGGGAGGGGTTTGGGGTGGCTTTCAGCAGGAAGCACCCAGAAAGAGCTGGGCCTTCGTTGGGCAAGTTTAGACCCAGAGAGTTCATCAGACAGTTCCTGAGAAGGTTCCTTGGCCTGGTGCTGTGCGAAGCATGTGGCAAATACAAATGGTGAACTTGCCGAGATCCAGACCCTGGGCCCCCAAGGTGCACATTTATTTGCGTATGGGCAGTCCTAGGGCGGAAAGTCCTAGCGAGCTGGGCCGAGAACAGGGGCCGGTGGGTGAAGGAGCCTGACCTTTGATATCCTGCTTTGGAGGAGGTGCTGGTTCTCTCCCGGACCTCTGGGGAAGCTGGAGGACTTCCCTACAAATCGTGCGCACAGAGGCAGCTAGAAAAGGCCCGTCTGTTCTGCGATGCTGCCATCTGGTGGACGAGAGGGGCACTGCTCCTGCTTCCCGGGTGTTGGGTTGGCAGGGAAACCTCAGCAGGGATAATATCTGCTGCCGCTGCTGCTACTACAGTAATAATGCTGATAATGCTTAAATATTTTCTTTAAAGCGACTGTGAAGGAGTGAGCACAGCTACTATTCTAAGCTCTTTGAATATGTTAACTCATTTAATCTTCACAGCCCAAAAGGTAGGTAGGATGTCCATTTATCAGAAGAGGGAACCCAGGCCAACAGAATTGGAGTAACTTGCCCAAGGCCACGTGGTGAGGAAATGTCCTCTGATCCTTGTCTAGGGTTGGCATGGAATGGATCAGACACACTTGGGTCCGAGTCCTCGACTTGAAGCTCAGTTTCTTCCTCTGAGAGAATTTTGCTGTCCCCATAGGGATGCAGTGAGGATTCTCAGCATGTACCTTGGCTGCTGTGAGGACCAGCAGGTGCCCCTCATACAAATGTCATGACAACAGTTCACCCCCTGGGCTGTGCAGTCACCTAGCCCTGCCCAGCACATAGTGAGCCCTCACTCAGAAAGGTGCATTTCAGCTCTTTACCTAAGAAAAAGAGGCATCATCCATCTCCTTTCCTAATCTTTGATACTATGCCCCTCACAAAAATGTGTGTTATGTCTGAAGAACTTCCTTGCAGAGGTGGGTGTTAGGAAGGGAGAGGCATTAACACTGCTTGAGCTTCAGATGGAGGTTTCGCCCTTACTTGGGAAGACAAGTAAGTTTGGCGGACAATGGTGAGAAAGCCTGGCTGGATGTTTCCCAAAGGGAAGGGAGCACCCTACCCCCGTCACCACCACCCAGTGCAGGATGGAGGCACTGCTTTCCTCTTGGCTCCTACTGGGCATGCTGAGCTGGCCTGGGGGTTGCAGGGGGGTTCATTGTTGACCCTTACCCAGCAGATTCCGTGGGCTGTGGCACCAGGGTGGTTAGAGAAAATGGGATCTCAGTAGCCCCAGGGGAGAAAGTGAAAGAAAAAGGAGGAGGGCTTGTAAAAGGGCTGAGGATAAAAAACTCTTGTGAAAATTGGTCATACAAATTGTATCGTTCTTGTCATACCCAACTAAATCAGAGTAGAGAGTCTAGGGGAAAACACACCCAGGGAATATAACGTTGCTCCAAAAATGTAATTCTCTGCAAGCCTGGCTGCTGAAACTGCCTGTTTTTGTAAACGGAAACCAGTTTTGTCTAATGGCTACCGAGACAGCCTGCTGTTATTCTAAGACCAGTTTTAACCACTGCCACCACTCACCAATCAGAACTTCCCCCTGAGACAGGGTCTCACTCTGTCTCCCAGGCTGGAGTGCACTGGCATGATCATGGCTCACTGTAGCCTCAACCTCCTGGGGCTCAGGCGATCCTCCCACCTCAGCCTCTCAAGTAGCTGGGACTATAGGTGTGTACCACCACGCCCAGCTAATTTTTAAATTTTTTGTAGAGATGGGGTTTCACCATGTTGCCCAGGCTGGTCTGGAACTCCTGTGCTCAAGCAATCTGCCGGCCTTGGCCTCCCAAAGTGCTGGGATTACAAGTGTGAGCCAACACATCCAGCCATTTCTCCTTTTTATAGAATCTCTAACCTTCTCTTTGTTCTTCTGAAGTACTGAAGATCATGGGGTCTGTGTATATGCCCTGAATTGCAATTCTTGCTTCCCAAATAAAATGTTAAATTTAGAGATTTCTCTCTATCCTTTTATTTTGACTTTGACACCCTGAACTTGGGCTGGGAAAGGAGAGAATAGTCAGGCTGAGTGTGTTTGGCTCCACACCCTATCCTTAGGAACTCCATGGTGAACGTAGCATAGGGGAGAGTATAGTGAGAGGATGAGCAGGGAATTTGGGAATAGCCTCCTCCCCAGCTCAGAGCTCTGTAAAGGGAATTCCCCATGCAGCTCAGAATCAGCAAAAAGATTGCATTCCAGCCACAGGCTTTTTGATGAGGTCAGGACATATTATTGAAAAAGTGGTGTTGGGACAACTGACTTAACACAAAGTTAAAACATCCTTCACACCTCACTCCAGAATAAATTTCCAGTGGATTAAAGTTACATTAATAATAGGCTAACAATGACAGAGAAATGACTATGTGCCAGTTATTGTTTCTAAAGCTTTCCATAAGTTAGTTTACTTAATCTTCAATATAATGGCATGAGGTATAGACAGTTCCATTCCCTTATTTTATGAATAGAAAGTCATCTGGGTCAGGCATGGTGGCTCATGCCTGTAACCCCAGCACTGTGAACAGCTGAGGTGGGAGGATCCCTTGAGGCCAAGAGCTGGAGACCACCCTGGGCAACATAGTGAGACCCGTCTTTAAGAAAAAAAAAATAGCTGGGTGTGGTGGCACATGTCTGTAGTACCAGCTACTAGGGAGGCTGAGGCAGGAGGATTGCTTGAGCCCAGGGGTTCAAGGCCGCAGTGAGCTATGATCACCACTACACTCTAGCCTGAGTAACAGAGTGAGACCTTGTCTCTAAAAGAAACATTAAAAAAAAATTTTAAGGTGTAACCCTAAAGGTATTCGAAGGAAATAATAATAATACTTGGATGAGAAAGGCTCATTTAGCATCGTACCAAAGACAAAAACCATAAAGGAATAAATAATAGCTTTGGACATTTAAAATTTTAAACATCCATAGTATAAAAATAAATCAGTAATACAATGAAAAAGGAAACTACATTCTAAGGGAAAGTTTTGCAATAAATATGACATATAAGTGGTCAATAAACTGAATACATAAAACCAATAAATAAGAAAAATGAAATTAACAGAAAATTGAAGAGGGCATAAATAGGCAGTTTCTATAAGGAATAAAAATTGACAAGTCTTCAAAAGTCCAACTTTACTGGGGGTCAAAGAAATAAAAATAAAATAGAAACTAGATGCCCATCTTTTGTATTTCCATTAAGCAAAGATTTTTGAAAAGACGCTACCATCTAGGGATGATGAAAACGCAGGAACAAACATTTCTTCTGCTGTTCACATTTGTGGTATAATCCTTCACAGCTACAGCATCGTTTATCTAATCATTCTCCAATTACTGCTCACTTAGATCCTTTAACGTTTTGTATCTTTTGAACGTGAAGATCACCTTCGTTCATCATTCTTTGCATCTTTGATTACTTCTTTAGGAGAGGGTCCTAGGAGTGGCATTTTTAGGAAAGAGGATTTTAAGCCTCTTGATACCAGATGCCAAATTGCTTCTGGCATCTGTTTTGTGAAGGCTGAATCTGTTTTGATTAACAAGGGGAGCTGGGCAAGAACAGAGCTCAGAGTAGTCCTGGGACCCAGGAGAGGAAACGGCAACAGGAGGCTGTTTTTTGGGTAAGGATCATCTGAGGGAAGGGGAAGTGAGGCAGGCAGGGGAGAGGTAGCAGGGCAGGGGCTATGGTCAGAGGATGGGGGAGGTTAAGCCTCCTTGCTGAATGCCCAGCTCAGGGCCTGCCCCACAAGGGAGGCAGAGGGGGTACCACTGGACAGGCCAGCTTGGCCTGGGAGACAAGCACTCCACTAACTAAGCAGGGTGTGCTTGGGCAAGTCACCTAGCTCCTCTAAGCCTTAAATGACGTGACGCGTGCAAAGCATGACTGGTACGTGCTGTTTGAGTCAATAGTGGCTGGAGTCACTAGCAGGCACTCCAGAAGCATTTACGGATTTGATTTTGGAATCCTGGCTAACATTTAAATAGAGTTCCAATGTGTCAGCCACTATTTTGAAAGTATATGCAGTCATGTGTTGTTTGGTGATGGATATGTGTTCTGAGAAATGCATCCTTAGGTGATTTCATCATTGTGTGAACATCATGGAGTGCACCTACACAACCCTGGATAGTAGAGCCTACTACACACCACGGTTCTATGGGATAGCCTACTCCTTCTAGGCTACAAACCTGGACAGCATGTTACTGGACTGAATACTGTAGGCAAGTGTAAGACAATGGCAAGTATTTGTGTATCTAAACATGGAAAAAGGACAGTAAAAATAGGGTATTTTAATCTATGGAACTACCTTTGTATATATGGTCTGCCCTTGACCAAAACATCCTTATGTGGCACATGACTGTATCTAATTCAACGATAGCTCAATATCCCTAAAATAAGTACGTTATCATCAACCCAATTTGACAAATGAGGCAATCAAGGCATAGAGAGCTTGGACAAGTTACCGAAGGTCATCAGCTAGCAGCATTGCTGGGCCAGACCTAGGCAGCCTGTGTTCTTACTGCACTCCACACATCCTCTGCACCAATAACACCAGAAATCTCAGCAATGCCAGCCACAAAGAAGGAACAAAAAGTTTGGATGGTTTGGAGGAGGAGGGGTGGTGGGGAAGAACTGTTATATTAACAAGAAAGTCAGTGGTAGTGCCTTGCATCACACGGTCCATTTCCAGCAGCCTCAGCCACCAGGCTAACTCCAAGGGAGCAGGGCCAAGGTCAGGGCCGAGGGGGCTCCTGGCTGTGGGTGCTCTCCTGGGCTGCAGTCCAGAGGACCCCAGACTACACAGGAGGCCTCCTGGGTCTCATTCACTGGGCTAACTGCTGGGTTGTCCTGGCCTCGACTTCTCAGATGGAGCTGGGAAAGGCAGCTGGAGGAACAGAACTGGAGGTGGTGTCCAAGGCCACAGCTCAGGCTGCCCCTGGAGGAGGCCCAGAGCAGACACTCTGGAAAATGACTGTCACTGAAGTTCAAAATGCTGCTGTTGAGTCATGCAGAGGAAGTTGATCTGCATTCAGCTCACTTGGAAGAAGGCAGGGATGTGGGAGATGCATTGAAAGATTTTCCTCAAACAAAGTTAAAATTAAAAAGGGGCGGGGCAGCTAGCTGGGACTAGCTCAGTCCTCAGTGTGGCGGGGTTGCTGGTGAATGGAGCATGGGCTTCCAAGTCAGAATTCGGTGCACATGCAGGCTCAGTCACTTCTGGCTGTCCCTGGACCTCAGTTTCCCTTTCTGTAAAACAAGTATCACATCACCTACCTCACAGGGAAGCCATTAGGTAATATGCAGAAATAGCAGGGTGCCTGGTTTACAGTAAGTACTCAACAAAACGTTAGCTGATAACTAGTTATTGTTGTGCATTTATTTACTGTATGCCAAGTCCTCTGTTGAATGTGTAATGTGGGTTACCTAATTCAGGGTTCTTGAAGTGTGGTCCCAGGCTAGTACCATCACATCAACTGGAAACTTGTAAGAAATGCAATTTCTCAGGCCCCAGACCTGCTAAATCATAAAAGCCTATGTTTTAACTCCCAGGTAATTATGATGATGATGATTGCTAGGTTGAGAACCATCAGCTAATTTATAGTTCTTAGTACCATTATTATAGAACAAGGTGAAAATTTTATTCTTACCACTAAGGTGACCAATGGTCCTGGTTTGCCGGGGACTGTCCTGGATTTAGCAGTGAATGACCAATGTTTCAGGAAACTCCTCAGTCCTCAGCAAACTGAAGGTTTTGGCCATCCTATTAAGAGCTGAAACCAAATTTCATTCTAGGAAGAGATTATGGGATTATGGCTAAAGAAAGCAAATGAGGTTTAGAGAATCTAAAGGGATGGGTGTTTAGCCCATTGGGTGGCTGGTGCTGGCGAAGACAGGTTGGTAGAGGGTCTGGCATGGGGTGAAGGCCAATTGAGAGGCCCTGACGGCAGAGGGACCATCCCCGGGACCCCCAAGTCCCCCAGCAGAACTCAGGAATGGTTATTTTTTCAAGGGACAGGGTATTGCTAGGTTGTCCAAGCTGGTCTCAAACTCCTGGGTTCAAGCAGTCCTCCTGCCTCAGCCTCCCTAGTAGCCGGGATTAAAGGTGCAAGCCACTGCACCTGGCTAGGAATGTTCATTGAGAGTGAGTTTTCTTTGTAGAAACTGAACGTCAGACTGAAATGGACAGAAGTGGAGGTCCCTGTGAGAACCTGACTTTCAAGAACTGTGTGAAGTCTTCAGTGGGCCTTGGGATGGCCACAAACCATAGGCTTGGGAATGGAGAAGGATAGTTTGAGCCAACCTTATTTAGGTTTTAAGGCATGGAGGCCCCTGCTGAGATCTGTAATACTTATTATTCATTTGATAAATGTTCAGTATTAACTTTGTATCACCAGGCCCTTCCCTAGGTCATAGATGTAAAAATGGAAGAGATGTGGACAAATGAGATATCACAGTAGACTGTGACCAGAAAACCAACAAATCAAGCCAGGCTCTGATGGGTCCCACTTTAATGAAAACCTAAGAATCCACTATGATCAAGTGTCCATTTACACATCAAGGGCTGGGAAACTGATCCTTTATAGGAGTGGCTTTATAGACAGTGGCTATTCCAGGCAGCTGTTTTTTTGATTAACCCATGATCACTGAAAGGCGTGGCATTCAGGAAATGAGATTAAAATGCAGCCCAGCTAGTGGTCTCAGCTCTGGCTGCACAGCAGAATCACCTGGGAAGCCTTAAAGTCTTGATGTCCGGGCCCCAACCTAGACCAATGGCACCAGACTCTTTGAAGGAGTGGTCCGGGCAGCAGAATTATTTTCCAGGCTCCCTGAGTGATTCTGTTATACAGTCTGAGTTGCGAACCACTGGTCTAGATGGTTACAAATTCAAATTCGAGTCAATGGCATTTGCTTTCAAGTGCTTTTCTGACATCCCTCCCGTCTCTCCTCTGCTCCCATTGCCCAGCTAGGCTCCCATCCTAGCGATGGGTTTCCAAGTAGTCCTGGAGCTGCCACAGCACCCTGAATTTTCTCTGCTCTTCGCTGGTTTTGTCCCAGGGTGTTGAGGGCCAGAGAGGCAGGGGGTGTTAACCACAGCAAGGGCAGAGAAGAGGGAGTCATGTGGGTTACACATTTAGTCATGCTGGGGAACTGGGAGGAGAAGGGCAGCCCAGCCGCCTCCCCTCCCTCAGGATGTCATGGGAGCAAGCTCAGAGATGTGTCTACCAAGTGAACCATTTAGAGCTGCTTAGAAGTTGTGGAGTGGATGGATCTTCGCTCCTTTCATTTCCTCTTTCCACTCTCTAGGGCTGTGAAACTACCAGAAGGGCCTGAAGTCAAAAAAAGAAGGTTCAAGAGGCTGGTTCATGTTAATGCTGGGTGACACTCAACAGTACAGTGAGAATCTGCTAAAACATGATTGTCTCCCCAGAAGAATATATATATATACACGGAATTTTGCATATGATTTCAGGGGTGTCAGCCATCCCACCTGTAACCCCATGGAGCCAAGGTTAACAACCCCTGTATGAGGTACCTGGGTCCTGTCAGAGGCATTTGAACCAGAGCAATTCCATCTTGAATAGCGGCTGGGTAAAATGAGGCTGAGACCTACTGGGCTGCATTCCCAGACGGTTAAGGCATTCTAAGTAAAAATGGCTTAGAACGTTTCCAAATTTATGACAGGCACCAAATCAGACATCCGGGAACCTCAGAGTCTCCCCAGAAGAATATATATATATACACGGAATTTTGCATATGATTTCAGGGGTGTCAGCCATCCCACGTGTAACCCCATGGAGCCAAGGTTAACAACCCCTGTATGAGGTACCTGGGTCCTGTCAGAGGCATTTGAACCAGAGCAATTCCATCTTGAATAGCGGCTGGGTAAAATAAGGGTAAGACCTACTTTCCCAGATGGTTAAGGCATTCTAAGTCACAGGATGAGATAGGAGGTCGGCACAAGACATAGGTCATAAAGACTTTGCTGATCAAACAGGTTGCAATAAAGAAGCTGGCTAAAACCACGATGGCCTTACAAGAGTGACCTCTGGTCGCCCTCACTGCTGCACTCCCACCAGCGCCATGACAGTTTACAAATGCCATGGCAATGTCAGGAGGTTACCCTATGTGGTCTAAAAAGGAAAGGCATGAATAATCTGCCCCTTGTTCATCATATAATCAAGCCATAACCATAAAAATGGGCAACCAGCAGCCCTCGCAGCTGCTCTGCCTATGGAGTAGCCACTCTTTTATTCCTTTACTCTCTTATTTAACTAGCCTTCACTTTACTCTATGGACTTGCCCTGAATTCTTTCTTGTGCAAGATCCAAGAACCCTCTTTTGGAGTCTGGATCGGAACCCCTTTCCAATAACAGTTCCAGACCTTGAGGGGTCCTCATGAATCAGATGAAGGAAGGAAGAAGTACCCAGACAACTTTGCCCAGACAGCCAGCAGCTGTCTTGTAGGTAAGAACAAGCCCAGCCGCAATTTACCTTCCTGTGGTAAGAACTTTTATTTTTACCTAAATTTATCTAATTAAGTGGTTCTCAAACTTTAAGGTGCAACAGAGTCTCCCGGGAAGGTTGTTCAACACAGATTGCTGTACCTCACCTCAGAATTTCTGATTCATTAGGTCTGGGGTGGGACCAGATAACTTGCATTTCTAGCAAACTCCCCGGATACAGAAGCTGCTGGTCTGAGGGTCACATTTTGAGAGCCACTTATCCAGTGATTTCACCTCTGCTCATTAGCCCAGGCGCAGGGCTGATGACAGACTAGGAAGCTGGATTTGAGTCAGAGCTAATGGTTTAGCACATAATTGCCAGGATGTACATTCCACTGAAAGCATCTGTCAGTTCCTCGCTTGGTATAAACCCAGCTTTCCTTTTTTATATTTAAATTTCCATATTAGCATGGTAATGAGCTATTTGGGATGACGTGGAAACCCAGCAGCTATGCTAAGTGAAAATCCAGCTTGCACAGAATAGCGCACCTTTCCGAGTGCTTAGGGACTCAGAGTCCCTAAGAGTTCTCGGCAGTTAGATTTTTTCTTGTTCTTTACATTTACCATAGTGTGCACATTTTAACCAAAATGCAAGTGTTGGAGAAGCACACTGGGAGCCCACTTGCCTCTGTGTGAAAACTTCCCATAATTAAGGGAAGCTGACCGTGGGCGAGCACTTGGAGCTCACTGCCTCCTCCTCGCTGGGCAGACTCTTGCAGCTGTTAAAGGCAGAGGAGTGAACTTTTTAGTCATCAAATGAATGCAGATGAAGCTTCCTCTGGTTGGATGAAGCTGAACCGGATCCTGAGGAACAGTGAGTCCAGGGCTGGATTTCATTTCGATGCCAGGCCTGATGGTCTGGGCCAGTGGCTACTCAGTTTTCATTGTGCCCGCAACTCTCCTGGGATCTTGTTAAGATGCAGATCCTGACTCAGCAGGTTGGGACAGGGCCCAAAAGTCTGCATTTCCAGAAAGCTCCTGGGTGATGACAATGCTGACATCTGTGACACCTGGGAACTTCGGTTCACAGCCTCTTTAGAAGTGTGCGGAGATGAAAGTGGACTTTAAAATAGTCCTGGTATGGACCTGGGAATCTGGGATCCTTGAGAACGGGAAACCTTCAGTCTTCAAAAGTGATGGAAGTAGTGGGCCCAAAATGTGGCTAAAATCTTCATCTGGTCAATGAACACCCTCTTCATCTACTGAGTACAAGGATTATGAGGGACCAAGATTTATGGGAGCTCCTCCAGGTCAGAGCATTCCTCTTAATGCACAGATCCCCACAGCTCATCATCCTCCTGAGGCTGGGAACCCCTGTGTGGCACAGGTTTTAATGTTCTCTGCAGTCTTGATGTGGGGCTCAGGGTTCAGTGTGTGCTGCCTGAATGAATGGACATGTTCGACCATCCTTTTTTTGTGGCTAATAAACATCAGCCCGTTACTAAGTGTTCAGTGGCATAGCCCACTCTGACACATCTTAAAAATTAGATGGAGGAGCCACCGGGGTGTGAGGTTTGAGCAGAGCAGAGACATAATTTGACTTCCATTTTACCAAAAATTTTCTGGCTGCTGTGTTGAGAATGAACTGCAAAAAGACAAGAATGAAATAGGCATGAAAGATGGCAGCTCAGGGTATAATGTTAGCAGTGGAAGTGACAAGAAATGGGCAGATTCTGGATATATTTTGGAGTCAACAGAGATTTGTTGAGTGTGAGATGCAGGAGAAAGAGAGGAACGAAGGATAACTCCAAGGTTTTTGGCCCGAGTAACTGGAAGCATGGAGTTGCCATGAGCTGAGCTGGGGAAGGCTACATGTGATGCAGGTATGGGAGGGTAAAAATCAGGAATTCCGTTTTGGACTTGTTAACTTTGAGACTGGGTACCTGACACATCCAAGTGAGATATCAATTTGGCAGCTGGATATATGAGTGGGACTTGTGAGAGTTTCAAGTTGGAGAGGTACAACTGGAAGCCCACAGCAGATAAAGGCATCTAAGCCTCAAGACTGGATGAATTCATCAAGAAAGTGAGTGTAGGTAGAGAAGACGACCAAGGGCTAAGCTCTGGGGTGTTCCAAAGTTAACAGATTAGGTGGAAGATAAGGACTAAGAAGGAAGTGACCAGTGAAGGAGAAAAACTAAAAGATGGCAGCATCCTAGAAGCCAATGGAAGTCTCATGAGGAAGAGCGAGTGTTCAACTGTGTTACTGCTGCAGGGAGCTCAGGCATGAAAAGGCTGAGAACCAGTCTTTGAATTTAGCCAAATGGAGGCCACTGGTGACTTTGAGAATGGTGGTGGTGATGTAGTGGCAGGTGAAAGCTCACCTGGAGCAGTTTAAAGAGAAAGAAATGAGAGGAATGCATGACAGTGAACATAGATTGCTTTTAAGATGGTTTCTTGCTGGGCTGGGTGCGATGGCTCACGCCTATAATCCCAGCACTTTGGGAGGCAGAGGTGGGTGGATCATTTGAGGTCAGGAGTTCGAGACCAGCCTGGCCAACATGGTGAAACCCCGCATCTTTACTAAAAATACAAAAATTAGCTGGGTGTGGTGGCGTATGCGTGTAGTCCCAGCTACTTGGGAGGCTGAGGCAGGAGAATCGCTTGAACCTGGGAGATGGAGGTTGCAGTGAGCTGAGATCATCACACTGCACTCCAGCCTGGGCGACAGAGCAAGACTCTGTCTCAAAAAAAAAAAAAAAGGGATGGTTTCTTACAAAAGAGAGCAGAGAATCAAGTGGTATCTGGCTGAAGAAGTGGGTCAAAAGAAGGTTTTTTTTTCTTTAAGATGAGAAAGATCCAGTAGAGGGGAAAATTGGTGTTACAGAGGAGGGGTGAGGGGTCAGGATAATGCCTGGTATGTGCTAGTGCTCGAGGAAGCGGCTTGGCTTCAGCTAGGAGCATGGAGGGTTCATCACTAACAACTAAGAAGGCAGAGCAGGTGGGTGCAGATGCTGCAGAGTGGGCAGAGGGGGTGAAAGAAGTCTGTGGAAATTCTGTTCAGCTGTTTTCAACCTTCTCAGTGATGGAAGAAGTATCAACTGAGAGTGAGGGAGATTTGACACACACAGAGAAGGCAATGTGAAGATGGAGAAGTAAAAGATATGGAGATGCTGGCCTCCAAAACTGGAGTGATGGAGCCACATGCCAAGGAATTTTAGCAGCTACCAGAAACTGGGAGAGGTAAGGAGTGAAGGCCCTCCTGGCACCTTCATTTCAGGGCAGTGATACTGAGTTTTGATTTCTGGTCTCCAGAACTGTGAGAGAATACATTTCTCTTTTAAGCCACTAAGTTTGTGGTAATTTGTTACAATAGCCACATGAAACTAATATAGAACTAGAGGAGAAAGAACTGACTTACCAGTTCCTAACACCCACTGCCTTGTTACTACCATATACCCAGCACCCAGCCCAGCGCCTAGCATACAGTAGTGCCCAATAAATATTTGTGGAAAGAACGAATGGGCAGGAAGACAGGCCTGAGTGGTCCACTACATTGCCTCTCCCCCCAGTCTGCAGTCTAGCCTTCTCTGCCTCCAGCCCAGAGGGTTTACTGTTTCAGCTAGAGTTGCCCATAAGGGCTACCCAGAGAGGGTTTTGGCTTGTATTCCCTGGAAAACGGAGCCTGAGAGGTTCAAGTTGGTCAAGTACCCACCGTATTTAATCAACAAAGAAGTGAAATCACATTGTGCCAAAGACTGGTAACCCCAAGGATGGGGGAAGAGGGCAGTTTCCATGAAAATGAATGTCAGGCAGATAATCCAATAGGTGTCCTGGACAAAGAGCACCGTTTCTGGGCTCCTCACCACAGTCCTACGTTAGCTTTAGTCCTCCAGCTACTTCGAGGTGCACATTATTGTCCCATTCACAGGCAGGGCAGCTCAAGACTAAGGCAGGTCATTTGCCCAAAGGCACACAAAGGTCGGTAGCAGGGCTAAAATCCAGATCTGCCCAGCATCAAGAGGCAGTGCCTCTAAATGCTGTGCTAGCCTGCCTTCATCCTTCGGCTCTGCGCGGGAAGGAGACACCCCATGGCCACCAGTGGGCTCCTCCTTACTTTAGATCTGGTTAGGACCAAGGTCACGCTCTGTAAGAGGTGGATGTTCTGGGCAAAACACCAACAACTCACAATGTTCTCAGCAAAACTTCAGGAATATTGGAGTAAAAGGAAATAAGACAGGTACGTGTTTCTCTTCTTTATTAATCAGTCGAGATATATAAAGACTTAATAGAAAGTTACATAAAAGGCTCAAACATCATTGAGATCTTCAGGCATCACTCTCGTTTCACGACAATGGCCACCTGTTAAGACTATGAAACAGAAGCTGGGCACTCACGGGCGCACGATAATTCAAGTATCTTTCATTCCAAGTAAACTCGACATGGAATTTCAAACACGACGGGCTACCAATGGAGGGAACCTGTCTGTGGCTCCAGATTTGCTGTAACGTCTGAGGGGCCTTTGGGTTACAGTTGCCACGTTAGTGGGTCATGTCTCCTGGCAAAGCGAGACAGGCCCCAGGAGGCCAGCCAGGCATTCTCCACAGCAAGTGTCATGAGAAGGAGGTGGGAAAAGTCCTAAGAGAAGCCATCCAGGTGTCCCCTGTGTGGCAAACTGCACGGGTAGTAAGTGGCCATAGCCCGAGTGGAGAGGATGGCTAGGATTATCTCTGGAAAAAAAAGCAGCCCTCTAAAGAGGGTGTCAAATAGTGGAGGAAATCTGAGAGCACACAATGGCAAAAGCATGGGGTGAGGACATTTCAGGAAGGCTGTGCTCCAGGAGATGTGAGAGTAGCACTATTCTCCAGAAGACCAATGGGAACATGAGGATGTCAAACAGCCACAAGTCCCAGTTGGCTCCTTGGTCATGGTGTGGCGTGGCCAACCAGGTTTCCCAGTCTGACCCTGGTAGATGATGACGGAGAAGATGATGGAGGGATGCCACAGGGCACACTCTACACTCTACTCTGGCCTATCTGGAAGCTACCTGTCATGAGGGCCCACTTCTACAAATGGGGCATTATTTACTCACTTCACTTATGGGGAAATGAGTTCATGGGAGATGAACGCTTACCAGAGGCTCAACAGCAGACGCTACAGAAGACCAACCCTTAACTAGTCTCTCTCAGGCACTATGGAGTTCAACTGTGAGCCAAGAGCAGGATGGATGAACAGATGCACTGTCCCTTCTGTCCCAACCATGTGGTTGAAATGCCTGTCTTCTCACCTTTATGGCCAAGGTCTCTCTTCTATGTCAGCTGATCTGCTTCCAGTGAGACTACCCCACTCTGCCGTCGAGGAGTTGCAGCCCCATGGTGGGTATGGGTTATGCTCGTAGTGGTTGGTGCCCAGCAGGAGTTTTCTGGCCGTGGACACCGCCCTGTGTGCAGGGCTTCTTCTCCTACTCCGCCATGCTCTTGGTTCTGAGCATCTCCATCCTCACTTCTTCCTGCCTGCCTTTCCTCTGCCTCACCTCCAGTTTGCAGCTGCCATCAAACTACACACATACCTGCTGCAGATGCCACTTAGGGAAGCATAAGGATTGGGAAGAGCTTTGTCCTTTTAGTGTTTAAAATACCTCTTAACATTATAGGATCTAAGGAAACTCTGAAGTGCCTCATCTGGAATGTTCTCTCTTATCCTTCCTTTTAGGAACAGAAAAAGGGGTAATTTAGTAGAAGTTTGATTTCCAACAAACAGAAGTCTCAACTACCACCTTTTGTAGCAGAATCACTCTCCAGCTGGGCCCCTCAGTGCTGGTGATCTTGCCGAGGTAGGAACACAGCGCATTTTCAGAACCCAGGTGTCCTGGCATCCAGTTGGGTGCTCATTTTCCTTGGGTTTCTTTCTCCAGAGTGGCCAGGCCACCTGCTGAGGATATTCTAGTTTGCATAGTGACCTGAGTTGTAACATCTAGAAAATAAGGTCACCAGCTGTGCTACCTTATATTCTGACCTTTTCTTTGGTGCACCGTTGTTCCTGTTGTTGCTCCACTCCCACCCCAGCTGGAAAAACTCCAGTCTTTGGCTCACACCAGCAGCACCTGACGGGGGTGGGGGTGGGGGTGAGCATCATCAGGGAGCTGGGGAGACTGCCCCCTTGTGGAAGGTGTATGAGAGCCACACATTAGCCCAGCCTTCCTTACTTGTCAGATCATATGATAGTCAAGATTCAACAGGTCAATAAAAATTGCCAAAAAGGCAACCAGTACTACTTTTACAAATACTGGAAGGGGTCTGCTCATTGACTGGGTTTACAGAAGTGGTAGTCAGTTAACTCCAAGGGAAGATGGCTTCAGGTGTTGGTGCTGTTTTAGTGATAACAGTATTGAATCGTTCTTGGTTAAGATCCAGCATGAATTGGAGTCTTCTGCATGGTGTCCACATTAGGTTACTTTGACGTGTCAGTGTGTTCATATCAGAGAGGCACCAAGCAGCACAGCCAATGTGAAAAAGCCGCAAGAGACAGATCTGAGAAACCCAGAGCCTCCTCAGACCGCTGGGGGAGGGCAGAGAACTTAACCCATACTGTCTGAAAAACAAATGGACACGTTTGCAAAGCCAATCAGCTTACTTTAGTTTATACATTTCCAGGATAATGAAAACCCCTTTTAGAACTGACATGCTCATGACAGCCACTCCCTTCAGCAAAATACAATCTGTTTTCTAATATTTGCATCCCCAACCATAGGAAAACCCTCTGGGTAAATACCTCTCTCTTCTCTCATTTCTAGGCCATGAGTAGGGTCTCTTTCCCTCCCAGGTTTGACCCATGGCCTGAGGCTTCCAGCTACAGTTCCCATTCACTTCTGTCCTCTCAGTCACTCTACTTTCAGATTGAGCTGAGTTTTGGCACTGATGAGAAAACTCAGTTAAAAAACAACAGTATTCCAGATATGTTACCAGAGAGGTCTGCTGAACACTTGAAACTTCACCAGGCAGTGAGCCCAGACCCCTTTAATAAAATAACAATCACTAAAATAATTTAAAAATCTATAAAAGACATCCAAGCTCAGACACTGTGGATGGGGGGTAAGGGGAAGAAGCTTGTTCATGGCTTGTTTTGTACTCTGTATGTGGATAAACACTTCCACATCAAACCAACACTATGTAGTTACAATAAACAACACACCTACCGAGAGAGGGGCAGGAACCGGGTTGAATCAACACATGGGGAGGCCAGGGGCACTGGGATGCTGCTTCTGCTTACAGGCGGCTTCCTTGTCTCTTGTGAGAGGTGGGAAAGCCCGTGCCCTCTGGGCAAAGCCAGACCCTGTCTGCTCCCTGCCCACCCACCCTTCTCCCTTCCTGTACCAGGTCCTTGGGCCAAGGGTTGTGGTTAGAAATGGTTTCAGTGCAGTTAGGTGGGGAGGGGCCCCAAGGGATGGCCAGGCCACAGTCACTGTGCCCAGGGCCTCAGGCCTGTCACAAGATCACACATTGCAGTTTGTGGGTGCCTGTGGCCCGGTCTCCCCGCCATTTGGTTTTCTTCTTCTTCTTCTGGCTTTTTTCCGGAATCTGTTGCCTTTTGAAACAATGAAGGACAGAAAGACAAAGTCAGAATGGGCTTTGCTTCTCCTCTGCCCCTCTCCTCCCTAGCCCCAGATCTGAGGCAGAGGAGGCCTGTTGTGGCAGGGTTAGTGGGTGAGGGGATGGGGATGCCATGCCTCACCCAGTGATTGTCCTGGCCACTGGAGTAGGGCCTGGCAGGATAGCTTCTCCTGAGGCAATGAAACAGGGAGACAGGGGAGGGGATAACCTAAATCGCCCTACTGATGGGAATGACTGACATTATGTTGTGGCTACATTTACATAAATCACAAGCTATATCACGATTTGTCTTATAGGGTGCTGGTTTCTATTTCTGTGTTTCATAGTTTAAATAAAATGATGGGTCAACTAAGCATAAAAGCCATTTCATGTTTTCTGTTAACTTTTCCTATGTCTAAAACCTGACCTTGGCACTATTGGTTCACAACCAAGACATCACCATAGGCTACCTGATGGCAGCACGTCCTAATTGGAGGCAAAATGCCTAAGATAAAATAGTTTCTTTTGTAAAGATGGCATTTCACTATGCTGCCCAGGCTGGTCTTGAACTCCTAGCCTCAAGAAATCCTCTTTCCTCCACTTCCACCTTTGCCTCTGAGTGCTGGGATTACAGAAATGAGCCACCACACCTGGATGAGAAAATCATCTTGAGAGTGCAAAACTGCCAGCAAGAACATAAAGTGAAGACTGTAATATTTCCTCATTATGCTGGGGAATAATGAGAAGATGAGCTTTTTAAGCATGTTGGGGGATGTGTGTATAGTGGGGGTTAGAGCCCCGGGGCTGATCTCACAGCTCACCAGCAGCCCTTGAAGGCGCCAGCATACAGGCCACAAACTCAACGCACAATGTCTGAGACCCACTGGTTAGGCTGCTGTGCATGTTGAAGATTTGGGAAATGGGATAGATCGGTGACAGGAGATGCAGCCAGGAGGCTGTTTTAGTCATGAGTGCACGAGGTGATTAAGATCTGGACCCTGACCATGCAAAGGAATATACAAGAAACTTTCATTACGATTGCTGACAATACTTGGAGATTGACAGCTGGTGGAGTCAGGAAAGGAGATACGTGTGCAATGCCTCTGAAATTTGAACCTTGGAATCAGAATATTGGTTGTTCGGGGGAAATATCAAAGGGTGCTCTGATATCAGGACATGGAAGAGGAGAGACCTAGTTTGTACGGTGTCGAAAGCTTTGGCGTGAGGAGAACACTGAAGCCAGGCTGGAGGGAGCTGCCTTCCAGGGAGCCTGAGCCACTGCCTCAGACAGGAAGGCATTTCCACTTAGCACGTGCAGCAGACTTCACCCACAAACCCGTTAGCAGCTGTGGGGAGGGCAGAGGTGGGTGGAAAGAGCAAAAGAAAGAAACGGTAGGAGGGACAAGAAATCCAACATAGGCCCAGAATTCTACAGCCTCATGGCCTCAGAAGAGGAGCTGCTTCCTCAAGCTCCCAGCTGCCTCCAGGAGCCAACCCATGCTGTGGAGGCCTGTTTCTAGGGAGGGGGCAGTGCTCACCTAATTACTCTCACGAGGTCATGGAAGGCTTTGTCGACATTGAGAGGTGGGTCCTTGGCACTGGTTTCTATGTACGGAATCTGGAAGGCAAAGCTCAACTTGGTCAAAGCGGCACAGAGATCCTCAAAGCCCTGTTCTACCCCCTTAAAAATGCTCAGAGGTTCTGAGGAACCCAGGTGCTTTCAAAACACGCCACAGAAGCCCCAGCCCCCAACAGCCTCAGGCATCATTTGGGGCTTCTCACTCTTTCAGGTTGGAAAGTGTTACTAATGGCTTTTCCAATTCCCTCTTGTTCTCTAGGCACAGAGATATTTAATAGCTCCCTAAAAATAGAATAAAGTGATCTTTTTACATACTTGAAGATGAAAGACTGTTTCATTTATTAAACTAAAATACATTCTGATTCTACCCATTTTTCTTTCTGAGGTCTGTTTCTCCACCTTGGGATGACTCTGCCCCTCTTTCTGGGCCCCTCCAGAGTGGACGCTGGTAGAAAAGGCTGAGGAGAGACTGGGCCATGACCAGGACTCTGGGCCCGGGTGACCCTGGCCCATCTGTGCTGGCCCCCACCCTGGCCCAGCTCTTGTTTGGTCTGTATCTATGAGCCTGGGAGCTCAACCATGTTTACACAAGGTTTTTGTCTGCATGTTCAATGCTGAGAAATCATCACCCAGCCGAAAGGGTGCAGACAGTAGGAGATGTGACCGTGGTGGCCCCACAGAGCAGGTTTCCAGGGCCAGAACTGCACAAAGCCTCGGGCTGGCAGAGGGAGGAGAACAAAGACTCTATGAGGTCAGGACACACTCCTGAGCGCTCACCTTCTCCTACAGCAGGGACCCCGCCAAGGCAGGAAGTGTTCGTTCCCCAAAGACGGGGAGCAGGGTGGGGAACACACAGGCCTCGCTTGATGAGACAGATGGAAGTAAGCTGAGTGTGATTAGACTGAATAACTTGGTTATTTTTCATAAGTTTTTTCTGATTACAAAATTAATGCCTTTCATTATAATATGCTGGAAAAAGAAAAGCACAGTGAAGAAAAGGAAAATAACACTTCAAATGCATGGAGGAGGGCGACAGGGTAAGCTGTTGTTTTAGAGGAGTAGATTGTAAATCATTGCTCAGAACACAAACCAGTCAATATCTTCCCATCCATCATCATCACGTGAGGTCAGATGTGCACACTTCTGCTGTAGCCAACAGACACACAAAGGGCAGAGCACAAAAGGCAGAGCTTAAGCCTTTGAAATATTCATTGGACAAATATTTGAGCCTCTGATAACACTAAATGGAAACTGCTCTTCATTGTGGGCTGTTTGGCTTTCCAGGTCTCACTATCCCTGACCTCATTTAGTCCTCACATTAACCCTCTGAGGTAAGCAAGTATCTCCATTCTGCAGCTCAGGAGACTGAGCTCAGAGTGCCGCACTTGCTCAAGGTCAACAGCGGCCAGCAGAGAATCAGGGTTTGAACCAGGCACACTTTCCACTTTCTCCTGGCCCTGGTAAGGGGTGCTGAGGTCTGCTTTGGAGCCTCTTCCAGGCTGGACACCAAATCCGGCCAAGGCAAGTGCCCCTGATAAGTGGCCAGTAGAGTCCTATGGGGCCCTTGTGAGTCAGGACAACATGCTTCCCTGCACACACCCAGGGGAGGCAGGAAGGCACTGCAGCTTGAGCTGGGACCTACCTGGAGCCCCTTCACATCCTGTACTCCTGCCGGCTCAGTAATGGCCCAGGCTCCAGGGCCTCAGACCACTGCCACCTGTGGTCCCACCCCATCGCTCAGAAGTCCCTGAGCTGTATGATCCCGCCCAGGTTCCAGACACCTTCTACTTTCTTTCTAGGGGACCTGCCTCTACCACTGAAGAAACACTGATGTGCATTACCTGGATTCCTGGAATTGCAGGATTTCAGTAGCAACAAGACTTAAACTGAGGGGAGTCCTTCAATAAACAATAGTTTCATTTCCAAAGACCAGGACTGCAGGGGTGACCAGGCAACAGCTTTTACACATCTCCTGGCCCCCTCTACACACACGCACACACCTACATTGTGTTTGGTCGCCATTTCTTTTCCTTGCTCCCTGGTGATTTTCCTTAAGTGCATCAAATCGACCTTGTTGGCCACGAGGATCATCGGGAATGACTCCCTGGGAAATAAAGGAATAGCAGCTCTGTGAGGTTTCCACCACACTCACACCTAGTTAAGGTGGCACAGCCACATCTCAGGCATAGCACAGTCAGCCTACAGCACCTCCCCAGTCAGCCTGGACTGCAGTCCCTTCCCTCCTCCTTTCCAGAGAGAGGTTAGGGTTAGGGGAAAGGGCCTGGGGGCTGCTGGCTGTCTTGGCTTGAAGCCTCAGGTCCACTGCAAGGCCAATGGTGAGGCCTCAAGGGGCTGCTGGTCAGGGGCTGGCTCCCCAGACCTGGTTCCCATCTCTTGGGTCACTCAGATGTACCAACCACACAGCCAGCTGCACAATTAGGATGGCTCCCAGCAGAGGGCATCAAGAGGCATGGTCACCGTAAAGATTCTTATTGACATGGGCAAAATTTTGTCCAAAACTGAATGAAATGACAATCTTACCGCATCTTTGGTAGCATTGGGTATTTCCATTTTAAAAAATTATAATTTGACAGGTGAAAAATGGTATTTTACTATCTTCCTTATATTTCTTTGATTAGCAAGAAAGTTGAGTATCTTCCCACATCTGAGCCATTTTTGTTTTTTCTTTTCCAATTCATGTATTCAGAGTAAAACCCACATTCATCTGTGGGAGCTTTATGTGTATGTATGTGTGGCCCTTTACCTGGTAAACTGATTAACACTTTCTCTTTGGAATACATGTTAGCTAGATTTTTTTCTGTCTTTAATGGAATTCACTCAAGTATTGTTCTTTTCCTATTAGTTTGTGCTTTTATTTTCATTACATAGCCTCTTTGAGACTCAACAAGACCAAATGAGTATAAGCCAAATTTCAAATTATTTAATTACTCCACATAAGGTTTAAAAAATCCAAGCCTTTAATTAGGGGCGCGCGCGCCCGAAAGAGAGAAGAGCGCGAAAGCGAGCACGCCCTAGGAGGCAGGCGCAGGCCTCTTCCCGGTACTCTCACCTGTGTTTAATGCTCACCTGTCTTTGACGCGCAGGATGAGCTGGTGGAAACGGTCCACGTGCTCGAAGCTGGCCTTGTCGGTGACGGAGTAGACGATGAGGAAGCCATCTCCCGTGCGCATGTACTGCTCCCGCATGGCGCTGAATTCCTCCTGCCCGGCTGTGTCCAGAACTGGGGTGGGATCAGGCCACTCAGGGGCTGTCCTCATCCACCCTGCAGCCCCCACAGCCTGCAGACTCCCACACTGCTGCTGCTGTCCCTACCATGGCTCAGTCCAAGCTGTCCCACGAGAGGCTGCACAAGCTCTTTCTCTGGGGCTGCTCGAAGGGTCCCAGCTGAAGCCCCCCCCAACCCCCGACCTTAAAGCCTGCTTCAGGGTGAGGCTCTGACTTATTGTGGACCCACCAAACCCTTCTCCTCCAATTTCACCCCATGTGCTTACTGGGCCTCAGTTCTCTGATCTACAGAGGCGCCTCATGAAGTCAGTGATGAACTATATCATTATGTGCTACATAATCCCTCTGGCCAGATCTGGGCTTGGATCCCTGCTGCAAGGCCTATAAACTGTGACTCTTTGGGAGGTTGCCTGACTCTCTGAGCCTCCCCTTTCCTCTTCTGTAGATGAAAACAGTGCCTCTACCTTGTTCGCCCTAGGGCAGGAGAGCTTATTTATGGACATGCCTCGGGGAACGCCCTGAAGAGGCCATCTGGGCAGGAAGGGCTTCTCAGCCCTCAAGGGGACAGATACCAGGGAGACCCTGGGGGAGGAGTGGCCCCTCACAGCCAGGGCATTTCCTCCCAGGCTGGGACTGGAAGCTCTTCCTCCTAACCCATCCATCCCCTCAACTACTCCTGCCCAAATGCTCTCGCTCCTCGCCCTCACCTTCCTCCAGCCTCCTTCCTGCGGAGGGAAAGTCTCATCCCTCTGCTCACAGCCACAGCTCAGTAGGCAGGGTGGGGTTCCTTTTAGCAGTGCAGGCCTGACCCCTTCCTGCCCTCTGGGAGAATGAAGTCTGAATCTGCAGCATCCTCCAAGCACCTGCTCATGGCTTAGCCTCCCCTGCATCTTCCCAGTCCCCCTACTGTCTGACCAGATCCACTTTCCCCTCTCCCGGGAGGCAGGGGAGCAGGTGGTTACAGATTTTGGAGCCAGCCCACTGGGCAGAGTCTGGCTCCTCATGCCTGGGTGTGACCCCAGGCAAGCTACCCCCTCTGTGCCACCATTTCCTAAAATGGGGATGGTCAAGGTAGTTTTCAGTTAATATATGTAATGCCCTCTGTGCAGTGCCTGGCACAAAAGCCCTATAGGAGGGTCTGCTGTGAGCTTGCCATCCTCACCGGGGTCTTCTCTCCCGCTCTGGCTACCCTTGCAGCCCAGGACGCTTTTCTCCAACTCCCCCTTCCCTCCCCTTCTCCATTGGCTTTGGTGAGGGGACTCTGACTTGGCTGCTGCTGGAGCTCCAGGACTGACGCCAGCCCCATGCCAATGCCTCCGGGAACACTTCTGGCCGCCCATGTAGTTGTCCCCAGCAGGACTGTTAGCTCCCAGGGGTAATGGCAGGTCTGTGCCAGTCACCTGTCTACTCAAGGCCTAGCCAAAAAGTAGCCCCGAATAGTACCTGAATGAAAAATAAATGTGAAGTCTGTCCAATCTTGTTCATTCATTTAAGGAATGTCTGAGTGCCTGCTGGGTGGCAGGAAGTGTTCTAGGCCCTATGGACAGAAGGCGAATGAGAACAAATCCTTGCTTTTATGGGACTCACCATCTAGTAGTGAGACAGATCAACAAATGAATGGCTGTTATTTTAGTGGAGATAGATACACAGTGTGAAGAATGATATAGTTGGCTGAGGGTCACTGGCAGAAGTTGGTGTCATTTTGGATAGGGAAGGAGGACCACTATCAGAAGGTGACATTTGAACAGTGACTAAATGAGGGGCCGGAGGGAGCCACCTGGCCTAGCGGAAGAGCACTCCAGGCAGAGGAAACACAACAAATTCGAAGGCTCAAAGTGGAGGTGTGCAAGGGAAAGAAGGGGAGTGAAGGGCGTATGAAGGATGGAGAGGAGGTGGGGGCAGACGGTGGGGCCTGCCACACTGTGTAAGGTTTGCTTGGTTCTAAGCAAGACAGGGGCCACTGGAGAGTTTGCACAAAAGAATGGCATACTCTGGCCAGGTGCGGTTGGCTCACTGCAACCTCCGCCTCCCGGGTTCAAGTGACTCTCCCGCCTCAGCCTCCCAAGTAGCTGGGATTACAGGCACCCACCACCATGCCCAGCTAATTTTTTGTATTTTTAGTAGAGATGGGGTTTCCTCATGTTGGCCAGGACCAGTAGATCCTTACAGCTCTGGTATCCTAGAACTATTTCATCTGGATGTGAAATGAAGAGGTCAGAAGACAGGACCTACAGCCAAGGACCGAGCAGTTTCCCCAGTATTTCCCAGGAGGGAGCAGGAAGATCACACCTTCAACTGGAGGGACTGTAGCCTTTTTTTCTTAGGAAAAAAAAAAGAATTTCACTCAGAACTGCAATTAATAAAAGAGATGGAAACAGTATGCATTTGGCTGAAGTGTGGATGGAAAGGCCTGAATTGAAAAGCAGAAGATGGCTGGGCTCGGTGGCTCACACCTGTAATCCCAGCACTTTGGGAGGCCAAGGCGAGTGGATTACCTGAGGTCAGGAGTTGAAGACCAGCCTAGCCAACATGGTGAAACCCCATCTCTACTAAAAATACAAAAAATTAGCTGGGCGTGGTGGCGGGCGCCTGTAATCCCAGCTACTCAGGAGGCTGAGGCAGGAGAGTTGGTTGAACCTGGGAGGCAGAGGTTGCAGTGAGCCAAGATCGCATCATTGCACTCCAGCCTAGGTGACAAGAACGAAACTCTCTAAATAAATAAATAAATAAATAAAAGAAAAGCAGAAGACATTAAGGCAATATCGTAATTCATATATTTACAGATTTTGAAGGTATATATTATCTAAACAAAAACTAGAGATCTAGGATATTTTAAAATATGTTCAAATTAAAAAAAATTAATAGGGAGTTGAAAATCAAAATGGGCCCTATGGAAAGGAAAAATAGTCATCTCAGACATTGAAGATCTTAGAAATTATATCACGCAGGCTTTCTGAAAGAATTCTTACAAAGTAAAAAATAAATCCATGAAAAAGATGAGTGATACTACAAAGTGGTAAGAGAAGAAAACAGCAAAACATAAGAGTTAAGTTTAAGGCCAGTGCAGTAAGTTCAAGCCTATAATCCCAGAACTTTGAGAGGCTGAGGTAGGAGAATAGTCTGAGGCCGGGAGTTTGAGACCAGCCTGGGCAATATAGTGAGACCCCATCTCTACACATTTTTAAAAGAACAGGTAAGTTTAACTAAATGTTGTTGCATAATTTGAAGAGAATAGATGATAATGTGGAACTAAAATCTATGATGATCCAATATGTAAGGGTAGGAGCCAGGAAAAAAGTAAGTACTAAAGTCCTTGCCTTATTTGTCAAGAGGCTAATGATCCTGATTACATCTAGATGCTGACAGAAAAATATGAGTATACATACACATACATATATAGCATAACCACTAGAAGAACAGAAGTAAAACCTCAAACTTCCTAAGCAACAGAGGAAAAACAGGACAAAGTAAGTGAAACCAATCCAATGAAAGGCAAAAATAAACTTAACAAAAATAATCAAATACAATAAAAAGTAGGCATGAAATAAGATAGCTGAAATAAATCTATGATTCACCACAATAAATGCAAATGGATTAAATTCACCTATTAAAAGCAGATACTAAATACAAAATCCATTTGCCTGCTTTCTTACAAAGACACATGTAAAGCAAAATGACAGAAAGGATGAAAAATGGAAGGATAAAAAGACAATGCCAGTCACATGGTAACCAAAGTAAAAGAAGTGCATCTACAAATCGGAAAGGTACAAGCATCAAGAAGTGCCACAGTCATCAATCATAAGCATCTAGGCATGTTGCTTAAATATATATGTGGACAAAAAACCGGATTTTTAAAAACAGCAGGAATTGACAAATTCCATAATCATTATGAGAGACTTGAAGAGGCTTCTCTTAAATATAGAACAAATGATCTCCAGAAGCAATGTCCTATCATTAAATAACAAAATTGAGGTACTTGGCTGGGCAAGGTAGCTCATCCCTGTAATCCCAGCACTTTGGGAGGATAAAGTGGAGGATAGCTTGAACCCAAGAGTTTGAGGTTTCAGTGAGCTACATTCTTGCCACAGAACTGCAGCCTCTGGGGCAGAATGAGAACCTGTTTCTAAAAACAAAACAAAATTTAAGCTTATTCTGAGAGACAGAGAGAACAAACTTTACACTCAAATAGTAAACAAACTTTTTTTATTTTTTTATTTTATTTTATTATTTAAAAAATTTTTTTGAGATGGAGTCTTGCTCTGTCGCCAGACTGGAGTGCTGTGGTGCAATCTTGGCTCATTGCAACCTCTGCCTGCCAGGTTCCAGCAATTCTCCTGCCTCAGCCTCCCGAGTAGCTAGGATTACAGGCATGTGCCACTACGCTCGCTAATTTTCGTATTTACTTTAGTAGAGATGGAGTTCCACCATGTTGGCCAGGATGGTCTCGAACTCCTGACCTTGTGATCCACCTGCCTCGGCCTCCCAAAGTGCTGGGATTACAGGCGTGAGCCACTGTGCCCTGCCGTGAAGCATTTTAAAACACACATCAAATTTGGATATATATTAGGTCATAAATAAAAATTTCAACAAATTCCAAAAGGCAGAAATCCTATAGGCTAAGTTTTGTCCTTTATCTGAAATGCTTGGGACCAGAGGTGTTTCGGATTTTTTATTTTTAGAAGATTCTGGAATATTTGCATATACATAATGAGATCTCTTGGGGATGGGACCTAAGTCTAAATACAAGATTCATTTATATTTATACACATAGACTGAAAATAATTTCATACAATATGTCCAAGAATTTTGTGTATAAAACAAAGTTCATGTTAAGTACTTATATGTGCACTATTCACTGTGGCATCACATAAGTGCTCAAAAAGTTTCAGATTTTGAATCATTTCAGATTTCAGATTTTTGGACTGCAGATGCTCAACCTGTACTGTAACAGGATCAGAAATGAACAGAAACAAGAGTATAAGAGAATCTAGCCACCTGAAAATGTTAAAAGCCATACTCCTCTATAACTCTCTAGTTAAAAAGCAGAAATCACAGTTTAGAATTCAAGGACAATCAACAGTAATAAAACCTCCGATTTAAGGCCAAAGTGGTACTTAGAGAGGAAAATTATAGCTTTAAATGCATTTCAGAAACTAAAACTGAAAATTACCTAAACACTTAAATCAAGAGGCTAGAAAAGGAAAAATAAACAAAATAAGAGAGAAGGAAAAAGGTATCAATAAAAGTAAAAATTGCCAGAGTAGGAGGAGGGGAAAGTAGCTGATATCTAAAAATCAAAAGCATATTGTTTCAAAGGACCAATTTTAAAAAACTCAACTTTTAGCAATTCTTATCAGAGAAAAAAAGACAAGCATTTGGAATGAGAAAAGGCCTCTGACTATGGATACAGCTATATATTTAATTATGGAGAAAAACATACACAGTTTGATAATAATAAATTTCCAATTCTCAACGAAATGGATGGTTCAAGAAATATAAATGATCAAAATTGGCTCCAGAAAACATATAAAACCTGAATACACTAATAATTGCAGATGAAACAGAAGGGACAAAATCTACCCCAGGAATGGTATGAAGCTATCCATTGGTCTGGGAGGGCTAGCAGGGAAGAGGGGTATGTGGCTGAGCTGGGCCTGCTCCCAAGTAGCACTAGCCCACCCCTTGTCTAGCCCACCCCTCCACACACATACACCTGCACTTGCCTGGCCACAGGCCCCTTGTCAGCAGTTCTGACTCCAAGGCTTCCTGGGGGAGGGTGAAGATAATGGGCAGCTGCACTTTTAAGAAATTATGATCCTGCCTGCATTCCACATGCCTGATGTCATGAAGGTAGGAGGACTCCAGAGACAGAAAGTATTAGTCACTGTGGGAGAAGAGGTATGCTGCCAATGTGCGTGTGCGTGTGCGTTTGTGAGAGACAGACAGACAGACAGACAGAGACAGAGAGGCAGCCAGACCGGGGGAGGAGGAAGGAGAAAGATAAATGGAGAGACAGGGTCAGTGTTGTGCACAACTGTCTGCGATGCTCCAATCCTCCCACTTGAGGATCAAGGGATCAAGGGGCCCAGCAGCTTTGCAAAGGAGGATTTAACTGGAGACCCTGGAACTGCTGGGAGTTTAGGGACTTCAGATGCCAAGGCAAGCCCCACACGCTGGCAAGGCATGCAGTCCCAGGCAGGAGGGCAGCCAGCATGGAGGGGCACCAGCCTGGGGCCCTGATGTAATGGTCAAGACTTTCTCCTCCTCCCTCTCACCTCTCCCCCTTTTCTCTGCTTCTCCTCCTCCCTTCTCCCCTTCCTGCTCCCTCCTGGGAAATGCTAGGGAAACTGCCCACGCCTGGGATTACAGGCGTGAGCCACCTTCTCTCTCCCTCCTCCACCCAGGCTTCCAGAGGGAGAAAAGTCACAGCATGAGCTCTAGGGGCTCCGACAGTGGCCCACAGCCCAGGGTACAGTCAAGATCTTTGGCTAAAAGTGGTCCCACCCACTGTGCTCCTGCTGGCAGCCAGCACTGTGCCAAAGGCTTTATACACACCCGCTCTCTCAGTCCTCTTCACAGCCTTGGAAGGAACACATTACCATCCTCCTAGTATAGATGGGGACACTGAGGTCCAGGAGTTAAAGGAACCCACTAAAGGCCACACACCAGGAAGAAAGGTGTTCCTATTTCCCTAAGGCCCAAGCGTCCCAGCCTGTCCAGTCATTTTTCTTCAACCAGAACCACCACTGTCTGGCCATCCTAGAACCGGCTGGGCTGTATCTCCATTCCAAGCCTTTGCCCAAGCCATGACCTCCATCTAGAATGCCCTTTCCCCTCCTCTCCACTGGCCGTCCCAGCCGCCCACCAGCTGGGATGCAGTCCATCTCCCCTCCTCCTCACAAGAGCGCCCAGCCTCTGACCTCCATCTTTGAACCCTTCCTGTTGCATGTGTCATTTATTCCTCCAAGTTTGGGCCTCTGGGCCTGGCTCAGCTCCTCACCATGGGATAGAGTCCCAAAATGTAGGAGCCTGGCTTTCATTTCCCTAGGCCCACAAAAGCTTCGGCACCCAAGGAAGGCTCAAAAAGTACTTGCAGAACGACTAGACGAATCATCTGCACTCTACAGGAAATGCCATCACTGGGTTAAAACAGCCCACTCCAGTTTTAGGGGAAATCACTAAAAACTGACTTTTAAACTGTTATGATACACGGCAGGGAGCGGTGGCTCACACCTGTAATCCCAGCACTTTGGGAGGCCGAGGCGGGTGGATCATGAGGTCAGGAGTTTGAGACTAGCCTGGACAACAAGGTGGAACCCCTTCTCTACTAAAAACATAAAAATGAGCCGGGCATGGTGGCAAGTGCCTGTAATCCCAGCACCTCAGGAGGCTGAGGCAGGAGAATCACTTGAACCTGGGAGGGGGAGGTTGCAGTGAGCCAAGATCGCGCCACTGCACTCCAGCCTGGGCAACAAGAGTGAAACTCTGTCTCACAAAAACAAAAACAAAAACTTTTATGACACCCCTTCAGGGTGAAATAAGGGTCATGGAATATCAAGCAATAGAGAAAACAATTTCTAGAGATAATATGCCTCCAAGGGCCATACTTAAAGTTTTCTTTTTTCTTTTCTTTTTCTTTTTTTTTAGACAGAGTCTCATTCCATCACCCAGGTTGGAGTGCAGTGGTACAATCTCAGCTCACTGCAATCTCTGCCTCCTGGGTTCAAGTGATTCTTGTTCCTCAGCCTCCCAAGTAGCTGGAATTACAGATGCATGTCCCCCCTCCCCGCTAATGTTTGTATTTTTAGTAAAGATGGGGTTCTGCCATGTTGGCCAGGCTGGTCTTGAACTCCTGGCCTCAAGTGATCCGCCTGCCTTGGCCTCCCAAAGTGCTAGGATTACAGGCATGAGCCACCGTGCCCAGCCCCATGCCTAGAGTTTTCTATGTATCTCTAATTCACAAACCCCTCATGGGAGGCAGGAATGATTATGCCCATTTTACAGAAGAATAAGGTGAGGAAGCTTAAGAATAGATTCGAAAAAATAGTATCACTTAGTTGTACATACATAGTGATGAAGGGTATTTACTATTTTAATTTGTGCTCCCCTTTCTGGGTAATGGGTGTGTATGGAGCGGGGTTGGGTGCTGGGCAAAAGGGCTGATGCACTCACCATGCACTGTTCCTAGAAAAACAGCTGCTTTCTTGAACTTCTCCAAAATGCTGGCAGGGTGCAGACAGCTAGGACACCTGGGACCCCCCAAGGGGAAGGGGGCTAAAGTCCTGTAGTGGGCACCAATTGGCTCCCTGGTGACAGGGAAGAGTCCCTTTGCTAGTGGCCCCAACTTCCTCAACACCCTGGCTTAAGGATAACATCAGGGGAGAAGTGCCGGCCACCAGCTTTGGGGGCTGCTCATGCTGGAGGCCACACTCCTGCAGCTGTGGGGAATGGAGTGAGGGGGTCTTGGGATAAGTTTTCACAAGGCCCATGATCCCCAGAATTGGTATACAAACTGCACATGTGGGTACACATTCTGGGGAGATGGTCTATGGTTCTGTGGGATTCTTAGAGGAACCCAGAATCCTCAATGCTGCTCTCAGGGAAGGAAGAGAAGAAAGGGGAAAGGACAGCAGGGGTCTCAGCTGTGTAACTAGAGGCCAGGAATATCACATGAACAGATGGCGGCCTGGCAGTGCAGAGAAACAGGGAGGCAACTGGGAGCACTGGCCTATAATCCCACTTCCACTTTGCAATCCCTCTGGGAGGCTGGCATTTGACAGGTGAAGAAACAGAGGCAGGGCAAGGCTAGTGATTTGCTTAGGTTCATATGGCTAATGAGCAGTAGAGGCAGGATTTGAACCCACGCCCGTCTGATTCTAAGCCTTGCTCTGCTTCTCACACCAGCCTGTCTTTGAGCAGGGAGTCAGCAGTGGCATCCCCACAGCCTGTGAAGAACAGCAGGTCTAAAAGGAGGGGTGAGGACAGAGATGGAGGACAGAAGCCTGGAGGCTGCTTCCTGCATTCACTCCACTTGCTTACACCAAACTCTCCACCTACCCCGCACCTGCGCCTAGGCAGCCATGGGTGGCAGGGAAGCGAAAACTCATGAGTGCACTGGCTTTTCCCCCTTTAAAGTCCTGAGCATCAACTTCCAGGGCCTTCAGAGTGTCTGCCATCCTTCTCCATCATCCTCCCACTGCCTGGGTGACCATCGCCTGCCCCTCCTCTTCTGCCAAAGCTTGCACTCTCAGCTCAGGAATTGAAACAGGGATCCAACAGGAGATAAATTCCACATGCTTGTACCCCACATCACCCACCTGAGAGGCATGGGGCCCCTCACACACTGCTCGGAGGAATGTGAAACAGTGAAGCCACTTTGGAAAACAGTTTGGTAATTCCTCAAAGTGTTAAACATAGAGTTACTAAATGACCCCCAGCAATTCCACTTCTAGGTATACACCCAAGAGAATTGAAAGCACGTTTTCACATGAAAACTTGCACAATGAACAGTCACAGCAATATTACTCACAATGGCCAAAAGCAGAAACAACCCAAATGTCCATTGATTGATGAAAGAATAAACAAAATGTAGTATATGGCCAAACACAGTGGCTCACGCCTGTAATCCCAGCACTTCAGGAGGCCGAGGCAGGCAGATCACCTGAAGTCAGGAGTTCGAGACCAGCCTGGCCAACGTGGTGAAACCCCCTCGCTAATAAAAATACAAAAATTAGCTGGGTGTGGTGGCGCACACCTGTAATCCCAGGTACTCAGGAGGCTGAGGCAGGAGAATTGTTTGAACCCAGGAGGCAGAGGTTGCAGTGAGCCAAGATCGCGCCATTACACTCCAGTCAGGGCAACAAGAGTGAAACTCCATCTCAAAAACAAAAAACAAAATGTAGTATATCCGTACACTAGAATATCATAAAAAAGAATGGAATTCTGATACACATTGCAGCAGGATGAACCTGGAAAACACCGTGCTAAGTGAAAGAAGCCAAGCGCAAGAGACCATGTGCCATCGCATTCCGTTTCCATGAAACATCTGGAGTAGGCAAATCCATAAAGGCAGGAAGTAGATTAATGGTTTCAGGGACTGAGGAGGGGGGACAATAGCGAGTGAGTGCTCATGGGTAAGGGGGGTTTTGAGCAAGGTTGGGGATGGATACTTTCAGGAATGAGTGGCAGTGATTACAATGATTACTGATTTGTTAATCAATCAGCAATATGTGGTTGTACAACTCTGTGAATACACTAAAAACCACTGAACTGTACATATGAATTTCACAGGTGAATTTTATCTCAATAAAAAAAGTTATATGAGAAAAAAATCAACCCACCTCCCTTCCTGTAAAACACATGCCCTCTCACTAGGGTGGATGACCCAGCCCTGCTCCTAAGACCATCCTCTCCAGCTGGGCACTGGTTCCAGGTCCCTGCCACCTGTGCGAGGACACTGCTGCAACTGTTGTTCCTTCATCATCCTATTCTCTCTTGGTTTATTTTCACCAGCAGGTAAACGTGCTGTAATTTCTCTCATCTTAAAAATACATTGGCCACGAACACTGGCTCACGCCTGTAACCCCAGCACTTTGGGAGGTCAAGGCAGGTGGATCACCTGAGGTCAGGAGTTCGAGGCCAGCCTAGCCAACATGGTGAAACCCCGTCTCTACTAAAAATACAAAAATTAGCTGTGTGTGGTGGCAGGCACCTGTAGTCCCAGCTACTCAGGAGGCTGAGGCAGGAGAATCGCTTGAACCTGGGAAGCAGAGGTTACAGTGAGCCAAGGTTGTGCCACTGCACTCCAGCCTGGGTGACAGAGTGAGACTCTGTCTCAAAAAATAATAAATAAATAAATAAATAATTAAATAAATATTTTTTAAAAAACTCAAAAATACAAAAAAATGAAACACAAAAATTTACAAATAAAGCTGGGTATAGTGGTTCATTCCTGTAATCCTAACACTTTGGGAGGCTGAGCTGGGAGGATCACTTGAGCCCTGGAGTTCGAGACCAGCCTGGGCAACAAAACAAGACTCCGTCTCTATAAAAAATACAAAACTTTGCCAGGCCTGTGGTCCCAGCTACTGGGGAGACTGAGGTGGGAGGATTGTGGGAGGTCAAGGCTGCAGTGAGTCGTGATCATGCCACTGAACTCCAGCCTGGGTGACAGAGCAAAACCCTGTCTTAAAAACAAACAAAAAAATTACAAATTAAAACCCTGCCCCTAGGCCTCACCTCTCCCTCCCACTACTGTTCATTTCTGTCTTCCTCCTTACAGAAACACTTCTTGCCTATCCTCGCTGCCTGCTCCTCCTCTCCACCACTTTCTTGAATCCACTCTGATTAGACTTTCATTTCCAACCGTTCCATCAAAACTGATCTTGTCAAGTCTCAAATGACCTCCATGTCACTAAATCCAGTGGGTGCTTCTCAGTTCCTCACCCTGCTGGGCTCCTGGCCGGCCTCTCATGCAGTTGATGGTCCCTGCCTTTGTGAAGCACCTTCTTCACTTGGCTGCAGGATGCCACTCTCCCTTGGTCTTTATCCAACTGCAGTGACTGGTCCTGCCCTGTCTCCTCTTCTCCCCAGCCTCTGAACACTGGTGGGTCCTTCTCTAACTACAGTCACGTTCTTGGTGATCTCTCATCCTGCAGCTTTATAGGTCACCACCCAGATTTCCATCCAGCCCATACGTCTCCCCTCCTACGGGCTTAGATATCCAGCTGCCACCTTGACTTCTACTTGTATGTGTGAAAGGCATCCTGGATTTAACATGTCCAAAATTAGACTCTTGATTTCCCCCCAAAACTTGTTTTTCACTGTTCTTCCTAATCTTGATAAATGTAACTCTATTCTACTGGTTCTTCAGGCTAAAGACGCTTCCCTCTCTAATAACCTCATATACTCCATCGACAAATCCTGTCGTTTCCTCCTTCAAAACACATCCAGAATCTACCCTTCTTACCACCTCCTCCACCAATGCCCAAGCCCACCATCAGGAGCTTCTTTACAGGTCTCTCCGATTCTGCCATGGTTCCTCTGTGTTCCATTCACACCAGAGCCAGAGTGAGCTCTTCTCACTCGCCGGGCCAGGAGGGCAGAGGGATAAGGAACTGAGAAGTACCCATGTTTTAAACATGTTAGATCATGTCCTTCTTCTGCTCAAAATCCTCCAACGGCTTCTCATTTACCTACAAAACCCCATGAGATCAATCCCTTCCAGCTACCTACCTGACCTCTCTCCTACTAGCCGTGCTCTCACTTGCTCCCCACGCTGGCTTCCTAGCTATTCCCCACACAGGCCAGGCACACCCCTGCCTTAGGGCCCTTGCACCTGATACTCCCACTAACTGAGATTCTCTTCCAGATACAGGTGCAGCTATCTCTTTTAGGTCTCTGCTCCAACATTCCCTTATCAGGAAGGCCCTCCTTGACCAGCCAAAACAAGAGAGCAACCCCTGCCTCACTGTGATTCCCTTACCTTGTCTTATTCTTCATCACAGCACTTATCACCACCTGACACCATACATATTTGTTTATGCTCTGTCCCCTCACCCCACTGAAACATAAGCTTCATGAGAGCAGGGACTTCGATTTGCCAATTGCTACGTCCTCAGAGCCCAAAAGAGAGATGGGTACATTAGCAATTATTTGCAGAATGAATTAGTGAACATATCCAGGTACACAGGACTCAGGGCTCAATTCACACAACTCTGGGTGGACAGGTATATCCCTAAGTCAGGGGCTCAAGCCTCACTCCTGGACCTCCCCAGACACAGGGACACATGTCAGTGGCCCCTCATCCATACAGGTGACGGGACCTATTCTTGAAACCATCAAGCCACCTCATAAATAATATAAACCAGACACAGTGGCTCACATCTGTAATCCTAGTGCTTAGGAGGCCAAGGTGGGAGGATCACTTAAACCCAGGAGTTTGAGGCTGTAGAAAGCTATGATCATGCCACTGCACTCCAGCCTAGGTGGCAGAGTGAGACCCTGTCTCTAAAACTAACAATAAAAACAACAACAATATACATCATATTGAAGTGATCACTGCAACAATAGCATCTACTGAGGTCTGCTATGTGCCAAGCCCCTTGCAAGGTGACTTGTTTCCCCCCTCACTCAATAAACAATAATTAAACACCTAATAGATGCCAGGTCTGGGCTGACATCAGAGATACAATGGTGGGCACAGTCCTTTTCCTCAAGGAACTCACAATTTGTATTTTGTTCATTTATCCTTTGCAACAACTATGGGGTGTATCTCATTTGGATATAGATCCCACTGATGAGGGTGCAAGGTCTTTGTCCAGAGGCAGCCCAAAGGGAGGAGGAGCCCCAGTCACCAGCGCCAGGGCGTGGGGAGCACAGGCCGACAGAGGCAACACTGAGGCCCAGGGAAGGCGGCATCACCCAACACAATGGCAGACAGGGGAGGTCTCAGATCTATTGGTCAGGCTGGTGTGCCTGGCCCAAACTGGTCACGTGACTTCTAACAGTGACCAACATGAAGTTCTGAAACTCAGGCAAACCACCACATTAACTGCCATATATGACCTGATTGTCAGCAAGAGAAGTGGAAAAACACTTGGATTTTGGGATGCTGACAAATTTGGAATGAGCCCGAGCTGTGCTAAGAGTTGGGTGTGGGCAGTTGCATATTCCACTCACACCTTCACCACTGAGTCCAAGCCTCACTGAGCTGACTCTAGGTCAGTGGCTGGAGGGGGCTCCCTCAGCTCCAAGTCTGGCTAGTGGGTCTGGGAAGGGCCGCTGGGCGCAGGGCAGCAGCGGACCAGCAATTTTCCAGTGGTAGAGAGTACTTCACTATTTTACCAACTTGAGCAGCAGTACTGAGGTACACTGGCTGCAGAGCAGCTGTGCTCACCTGGAAAGTGATTTACTCTCACTTCACTAATCTCAATTTCACAGAATTATCACAAGGATGAAATAAGGCATCCTTGTAAAAGCCCTCAGTATGAGGCCTTCAAGAAAAGTCTAGTCAGTAGTAACTGCTATCACCGCTCTGAGGACAGACAGCAAGAGAGGATCTGGGAAGAGATCTGTCAGCAATGTGAGGAAGGGCTTTCTACCAGTGAGCACTGCCCTGGGCACAGTGGAGATCAGTGAGGCATTTCAGCAGCGCGGCTGATGCAGCAGGGACAAAGGGTCAGGCCCAGGCCTGCAGGGCTGGATTGCATAATCTCAGGCCAGTAGCCATGCTTCCCCATGAAGGGAAAGAGGGAAATTCCTCCCACATCACTGCTGGCAGGGGAAGGGCAGCTTCCCCTTGGTGGGGGACAGGCCAGTTCTGCCTGCACCCCATTCTTAGTTGGGGCCTATGGAAAGTGCCCACTCTAAAGCTGGCCTAAGGCCTGCTGAGCATAAAGCCCCCTGGTAAAGCTCCTGGCTCAGGAAAAAAAAAAACTCTCAATAAATGTTCCTTTTCTTCTGCCTGTCCTTCCAATGTCCTCCTCTACTCCCCATCCCCAGAAAGAATGTGGATTCAAGTGTGTGGGGAAGTCAGGTTCGGGCCCCTCTGAGAAGACAACAGCACTTGTGTCTGAGGTTTGGGCAGAAGCCAGGGTGGAAATGTCCCAGCTTCTGAGGGTGCAGGAGAAGAGCCAGGCTTTTGCTCTTTGAAAACACTGGGCCCTTGCTGAGAAGACGGAGACAGAGAGGTTGTGGAGCTGGGCCCAAGAGCCCCAAGGTGGGAAGCGGTGTCTGGAGACCCAGGGCCCACTGCTGTTCTCCACTGATGGAAGAAAGATGCAAAGTTCCAGAGGCTGGCTGGGCAGAGGGCAGGGCTGGGAGACAGAGGGTGGGGAGGCCCAGAGACATCTGCCCTGTTGTAAGTGGGCAGAGGATTTGGTCAGCATCCCACCCTAGAGGCCCAAGGCCTGGGCGAAAGCAGGAGGTAGTGGGACAGGGTGGAGGACACGCTCGGCAGAGTCAAGAAGCCCAAGATCCGGCTCTCCAGCTAGGTAGGTCTCACCGTAGGCTAGTGACCTCTCCATCTGTACCTCAGTTTCCACAATTGTAAAGTGAGGGGCTTAGCAGCCTTCTATCCCTAACCAACAGAAAAAATAGGCACACAAGAACTCTAAGACAAAAGAAGGAAAGCAGGGACTTGAACAGATATTTATATACCATGCTCAGAGCAGCATTATTCGTAATAGCAAAAAGGTAGAAACCACCCAAGTGTCCATCCACAGATGAATAGATAATGAAAACATGGTATATCCATACAGTGGAATATCATCTGGCTTTAAAACGGAGAGAAGGCCGGGTGCGGTGGCTCATGCCTGTAATCCCAAAGGGGATCACGAGGTCAAGAGATTGAGACCATGCTGGCCAACACGGTGAAAATACTATCCGTCTCTACTAAAAATACAAAAATTAGCTGGGCGTGGTGGCACGCGCCTACAGTCCCAGCTACTCAGAAGGCTGAGGCAGAAGAATCACTTCAACCCGGGAGGCAGAGGCTGCAGTGAGCTGAGATCATGCCACTGTACTCTAGCCTGGCAACCAAGTGAGACTCTATCTCAAAAAAAAAGGAAAGAAATTCAGAACATGCAGCAACATGGATGAACCTTGAACAGATTGTGCTATTTAAAATATGCCAGCCACACACAAGGACAAATATTATTCTACTTATCATAGCACTTAAATGAGGTACCTAGATTAGTCAAATTCAGAGACAGAAAGTAGAAGCCAGGTGTGGTGGCTCACGCCTATAATCCCAGCACTTTGGGAGGCTGAGGTGGGTGGATCACCTAAGGCCAGGAGTTTGAGACCAGCCTGGCCAACACGGTGAAACCCCATCCCTACTAAAAATACAAAAATTACCCAGGTGTGGTGGTGCATGCCTGTAATCCCAGCTACTCAGAAGGCTGAGGCAGGATAATCACTTGAACTCAGAAAGTGGAGGTTGCAGTGAGGTAAGATCACGCCACTGCATTCCAGCCTGGGTGACAGAGTGAGACTTCATTTTAGAAAAAATAAAGAAAGAAAGTAGAATGGTGGTTGCCAAGGACTGAGGAGAGGGGAAAAAGGGGAGTTAGTGTTAAGGGGCAAGGGATTAATAACCCGAATATATAAGAAACTCAAACAACTCACTAGCAAGATAAAATAAAATAAAATTCTGATTTAAAGGGCAAAAGACCTGAACAGGCATTTCTCAAAAGAAGACAAACAAATGGACAGCAGGTATATGAAAAAATCATCAACATCGCTAATCATCAGAGAAATGCAAATTAAAACTACAATGAGACAACATCTCACCCCAGTTACAATGGCTATTATCAAAAAGACAAAAAATAACAAATGCTAGGGAAGATGTGGAGAAAAGAGAATGTTTGGATATTGCTGGTGGGAATATAAACTAGTACAGCCACTATGGAAAATGGTATGGAAATTCCTCAAAAAACTAAAAGTAGAGCTGCCATATGGTCTGGCAATCCTACTGCTGAGTATATACTCAAAGGAAAGGAAATCAATATATTGAAGTGATACCTGCACTCCCATGTTTACTGCAGTGCTAGTCACAATAGCCAAGAGTAAGGAAGCAACCTAAGTGCCTTTCAATGGATGAACGATAAAGAAAATGTAGCATATATACACAATGGAATGTTATTCATCCGTAAAAAAACAATGAGGCTGGGCACAGTGGCTCATGCCTGTAATGCCAGCACTTTGGGAGGCTGAGGTGGGCAGATCACCTGAGGTCAGGAGTTCGAGACCAACCTGACCAACATGGTGAAACCTCATCTCTACTAAAAATACAAAAATTAGCCAGGCATGTTGGCAGGTGCCTGTAATTTCAGCTACTTGAGAGGCTGAGGCAGGAGAATTGCTTGAACTCAGGAGGGGGAGGTTGCAGTGATCACACCACTGAACTCTAGTCTGCCCAACAAGTGCGAGACTCCGTATCCAAAAAAAAAAAAAAAGAAAGAGAGAAGAGAAAAGAAATCCCGTCATTTGCAGCAACATGGAGGGAAGCGGAGGTCATTATGTTAAGTGAAATAAGCCAGGTACAGAAAGACAAATATCGCATGTTCTCACTCACATGTGGGAGCTAAAACAGTAGATTTCATGGAGGTAGAAAGTAGAATGATTGACACCAAAGACTGGGAAGGGTGTGTGGGTGGAGGGATGAAGAGAAGTTGGTTAATGCGTACAGAAATACAAAGAGATAGAAGGAATAAGTTCTAGTATTTGATAGCACAGTAGGGAAATTATAGTTAACAATAATTCATTGCAAATTTCAAAATAGCTAGAAGAGAAGAACTGTAATGTTCCCAATACAAAGAAAGAATGTTTGAGGTGATGGATATGCTAATTACCTGGATTTGATTATTACCGTGTCCTCAAAATACGCAAAAATATGATATCAAAAAAAGAAAAGGAAGCAAGCAGAATAGTGGTTGCCAGGGACTGAGGAGAGCGGAGAATGGGGAGTCAGTGTTTAATAGGTACAGAGTTTCAGTTGGGGAAGGTGAAAAAGTTCTGGAGATGAATGGGAGGGATGGTTGTAGAACAAAGTGAATACACTATACACTTAAAGATGGTTAAGATGGTAACTTTTATGTTATGTACACTTTATCACAATAAAACAAACACAGAACTCCATGGCTCTGGCTAAGGTTTGGGGCTTTCTGATTCATGACAAGAGAAAATTGGGGTGAGGGGAGTCACACAGCCGAAAGCCGAGGTGAGGTGGAGTTCCAACGTCGGAGACGGGAATAGAGGGCTGAGAGCATGGAGATGGTACAGCCGGAGGGAACCCACAGTGGAGAAGCGAGGACCAGATGGGGAGGAAGAGAGCCTCCAGCCCCTCAAGGGTTGGCCCCTTGACAATGTAAAGTGAGATGAGGATCCCAAACCCCTGTGGGAAAGAACTCAGAGCAGGCTTGCTCCAAAGCCTGGGGGTCCCACAGTCACAGGAGAGCCTGGCTGCTGGCCCCTGAGGCCAGCCAGCTCCTGCCTCTTAGGTTCTGGGAGGACACAGGCAATGTGACTTCTCGGAAAAAACAAGAAACAGGTTTGCAAGAAAGCAGGCAGCCTGTGAGAATCATCAGTGTGGAAGTCACAGAGAAGGCTTCCTTAAGCAGCTTGCAAATCTCCGAAGTGACTGAGATCACAACTGGAGCACCTAGCTCTCTGAAGGACCCTGGGTGAGGAGTAAGAAGGGCAGGGGAGGTGTGACAGTCTAGCCATACCCACTTCTTCCTGGGATTTCAGCTCCCCTTCCCAGAGGCACAAGGATCCACTGTGCTGTCGGGGAGGATTTTCCTACACAACGAGACTGACAGTGAATAGGAGTCAACAGGTAGCTCAAACTGTTGCTGGTTGTGTGAAACTTTGCTGTATTTTCTTCATCTATAAAACAGAAATAACAACAGCAACTACCACGATAGCATTTGTGAGGATTCAAAGACAGCAAATGCAATGTGCTTAGCATGGGCCTTCCACACAATTTCTGCCCATTCAATACCCCGTCATCAAAATTATCATTCTCTTCCTTCTCATCATCATGCTGCCACGTTTTTACTCTTTCTGAGTTTGGAAGAAGAGAAACTACAGAGTTGAGAGTCCCTGGAGTTCAGTGGGGTACAGGGTAACTGAGGGCACCTCCAACTTAGCACCTCCTTGAAGATGGCATGGCCTCAGGGGAGCAGGACCTCTGGGATCCAGATACCCAGGTAAGTCCTGGCCATCCCAGGCGTGTAGACCACTCCAGAAAACTTCAGCTCCAGAAAGGTTCCGAGTTACTCATTGCAACCTCCGCCTCCTGGGTTCAAGTGATTCTCCTGCCTCAGCCTCCTGAGTAGCTGAGATTAAAGGCGCCACCACGCGTGGCTAAATTTTTTGTATTTTTAGTAGAGGCAGGGTTTTACTATGTTGGTCAGGGTGGTCTCAAACTCCTGACCTCCACCACCCTCCGCCTCCCAAAGTGCTGGGATTACAGGCGTGAGCCACCACACCCGGCCAAGTCTTCCTTTTCTTAATAGCAGATCTAATGGAGCGGAGAAGCATCTAATCTGGGAATCTGGTGTCTATTCCTGAGGAAAGCCTGGGTGGGCAATGCCCTCAATCGGGCCTGACTCTGGTGGCAGAATTAGAGGCTTAGCAAATTCATTCTTCTAAAGTAACGCCATCAAGAGCCCAGGCACTTCAGAACACAGGCTTTGCAAATGCACGCTTCTTATATTAGAAGCATTATATTATGCTGCGGCCATGTTGCCCCTCTCCCTGCTGCTCCGGCTATGTTATCACAAAATCTTCCTAAAAATCAATCTTGAGGAAAACATTTTTCCTCAGAAACCAATTTAACATTCAAAGTTACTCAGAAAAAAGTTATAGAAGTTTATATGGCTGTAGAGAGAAATACTGATTGAGTTCCAATGATGTACCAGGCATGGTGTTACTTTCTTACATGCATCATGCAATGTATTTCAGAATGTTTTCTATGGAATGTAGTTCAGTAGCTCAGAATCACGTGCAAAAAATGACCCCTGTGGGAAGCCCTAAGGACAATGTATCCTATCACTACACCTCTAATATGTGTTTGCATATTAAAGGTTCTATGGTTTTTTTCGTTTTTTTGTTTTGAGACAGAGTCTCGCTCTGTCACCCAGGCTGGAGTGCAGTGGCGCGATCTCGGCTCACTGCCTCCCAGGTTCACGCCATTCTCCTGCCTCAGCCTCCCGAGTAGCTGCGACTACAGGCGCCTGCTCCCACGCCTGGCTAATTTTTTTGTATTTTTAGTAGAGACGAGGTTTCACCATGTTAGCTAGGATGGTCTCGATCTCCTGACCCTGTGATCCACCTGCCTCAGCCTCCCAAAGTGCTGGGATTATAGGCGCGAGCCACCATACCCAGCATATTAAAGGTTCTTATAAGTCCTGCAGTGAAGAAACGTGTTTACATTTATTTAACTCAGTATATCCCAAGTGTGCCATATATTCCAATAGGTGATACATGAAACGAGTTTAGAAAGTGCACAGATGTAAGTTTTAATTTTAATAGTTATATATACATATTATTGTGAGTTAGAAAAAAATAATATAGCTAGCACATCAAACCTGTCACTACACATATATTGTTCAAGGTTTATTCATTCATTTGGTCATTCCACAAATGTTTACTGGGGACCTACTATGAGCCAAGCAGTATTCTAGATGCTAGGAATAATGCAGTCAATAAATAAAGTCCCTGCTCTCAGACATTTATATTCTAGTCAGCAGAGACAAAAACACAAACAAAGATAAAATATGTTCAACCATAAAAGACAGAATAAAGAAAAACAGAGCTGGGCATAGAAATGACAGGGGTGGGGTGGATACTAGTGTCAATGGTTTGGTCAGGGAAGACCTCTTAGATAAAGTGACATTTGAGCTGAGACCTAAATGAAATCAGTGTTTCTGCAGGAAGAATGTTCTAGGCAGAGAGAAGACAAAATGCAAAGTCCCAAGACGGGAAGGTGCTTGGTACCTGGTCAAACTGTTCAAAGTCCCAGGGCTGCAGACAAACCCTTGGAGGATGGTGCTTTTTAAAATTGAGATACAATCCACATGCCATAATATTAATACTCTAAAAGTACATAATTCAGTGCTTTTAAAATATATTTACAAAGTTTTTTGTTTTGTTTTGTTTTGTTTTTTGAGAAGGGATCTCACTCTGTTGCCCAGGCTGGAGTGAGGTGGCACAGTCTTGGCTCCTGAGCTCAAGTGATTCTCCCACCTCAGCCACCTGAGGCTAATTTTTATATTTTTAGTTGAGATGGGGTTTCACCATGTTGCCCAGGCAAGTCTCAAACTCCTGAACTTGAGCAGATTGCTTGAGCAATCTGCCCACCTCAGCCTCCCAAAGTGTTGGGATTTACAGGCCTCGTGAGCCACAGCACCCGGCCACAAAGCTGTATTTTTTTGAAGTCATGATTTGGTTCTGCTTCTGGCCAAGACGGAGTAACAGGAACCAGATTTACCTTCTCAGCTGAAACAACCAAAAGACAGACAAAATATGTGGGAGGATTGCTTCAGCCCAGAAGGTCTAGGCTGTGGTGAGCCTGGATCACGCCATTGCACTCCAGCCTGGGTAACAGAGCGAGACCCTGTCTCAAAACAAAAACAAAAACATCGTCCCACAGAGAAAACTCCAGGGCCAGATGGCCTTGTTTGTGAATTCTACTAAACAGTTAGGGAAGAAATACGAATTTAACTCAAACTCTTCCAAAAAATTGAATAAAACTTGTTCTATAAGGCCAACGTTACTCTGATACCAAAACTAGACACAGACATTACAAGAAAACTATAGACCAATATTTCACAAGAACACAGATATGAGAATTGTAAACAAAAGTTTAGCAAATCAAAGCCAACCATATTAAAGGATAATATATAATGATCAAGTGGGGTTTATTCCAGGGATGCAATGTCAGTTTAATGTTAGAAAAAAGAAAAATCAAGGACCAGGGACGGTGGCTCACACCTGTAATCCCAGCACTTTGGGAGGCTGAAGTGGAAGGACTGTTTGAAGCCAGGAGTTCGAGACCAGCCTGGGCAACGAAGGGAGATTCCCCCCAATCTCCACAAAAACGTAAAATATTAGCTGGGCTCGGTGGTGTGTGCCTACCGTCCTAGCTACTGGGGAAGCTGAGGCAAAAAGATCTCTTGAGCCCAGGAGTTTGTGGTTGCAGTGAGCTAAGATCGTGCCACTGTGCTCCAGCCTGGGTGACAGTGCAAGACTCTGTCACAAAAACAAAAAAAAACAATCAATGTAATTTACCATATTAACAAACTAAAAAAGGAAAACCATATGGTTATCTCAGTAGACACAGAAAAAGCACTGGACAAAATCCAACATCCATTCCTGATAAAAACTCTCAGCAAACTAGGAATAGAAAGGAACTTCCATGACCTGATAAAGGCCATCCATAAAAAGCCTGCAATTAACATCATACTTAATGCCAAAGACCAAACACTTACCCTTTAAGATAAAGAACAAGACAAGGATGTCTGTTCTTGTCACCTCTTTTCAACAGGGTGCCAGAGATTTTAATCAATGAGATAAGGCAAGAAAAAGAAAAAAGAGCCATCCAGATTGGAAAAGAAGAAGTAAAACTGTCTTTACTTGCAGTCACTATGGTCTATTCAGAAAAATCCAGCAGAATCTACAAAAAAGACACTAGAACTAATAAGTGAGTTTAGCAAAGTTGCAGGTTACAAGATTAATATACAGAAACCTATTATTTTTATATATACTAGCAACAAATAATTGAAAATGGAAATAAAAAACCAAAAATAATAATTTACAATAGCATCAATACAGATGCAGGTATAAATCTGACAAAACACGTAGAAGACCTATGCACTCAAAACTACAAATAAGCCAGGGTGCGGTGGCTTACGCCTGTAATCCCAGCACTTTGCGAGGCTGAGGTGGGTGGATCATGAGGTCAGAAGATTGAGACTATCCTGGCCAACATGGCGAAAGCCCGTCTCTACTAAAAATACAAAAAAATTAGCTGGGTGTGGTGATGCGCGCCTGTAATCCCAGCTACTTGGGAGGCTGAGGCAGGAGAATTGCTTGAACCCAGGAGGCGGAGGTTGCAGTGATCCGAGATTGCGCCACTGCACTCCACCAGCCTGGTGATAGCGAGACTCCGTCTCAAAAAAAAAAAAGCCAAGACAAAAAAAACCTACAAATAAAAGTGACAAGAGAAATTAAAGAAGACCTAAATAAATAAATAAACGAATGGAAAGAGATACTGTGTTCATGGGTTGGAAGCCTCAACATTGGTAAAATATCAATTCTCCTCAAACAGATCTACAGATTCAACACAATCCCAATCAAAATCTAGGATTTTAGAATTTAAACGATTCTAAAACTCACATAGAAATACCTTAGGACCTAGACTAGTCAAAACAACTTTGAAAAAGAACAAAGTTGGAGATGTAATACTACCTGATTTCAAGCATCTCCTAGAGGGTGTGTTAAAACACAGGCTGTTGGGCTCACCCTCAGAATTCCAAATCAGTATGGGCCTGAGAATGTGCATTTCTAATTAGTTTCCGGATGCCGTGGCTGCTGCTGGCCTGGCTGTCACACTTAGAACTACTAATCCAGACTAATTCATACTCAGCTAGAAACAAAATGTCAGATGCAAGAGATTCCCCCCAAAGGAACATATATACAAGTACCAAGTAAACTATGTTCATTAAGAAACAACTTGCTTTTCCCTCTTTTATTAGCTAAAGACGTCCATAACTGTTAATCAGAGATTCTGATCAGCAAGAGAAAACAATCATGTCATCGCTGAGTTGGCATGATTCTAGCCTCCCCTCTTTGTTGAATGCACATTTTGGTTTCCACGAAACCTTGCAAGTCCTCTACGCAGGCCTTCCCTGTTCAGAATTCACCCTGAAAATGACACACAGCTTTATACCAACCATCCCGTAACAGCAACATTAAGGAAACCACCTTGCCCCACTGAAACCTGTCAAATGTCCCTGATCCTCCCCATCTACTATCCCACCCAATGCAGGGCTGCCACCCAGGTCTCACCGTCCAAGATGGCCCACTGATTGTCAATCTCTGTATGTTTCAGGTAGGAGTCTTCAATGGTGGGGTCATAGTCAGGCACAAAGATCTTTTGGAAAAACTGGATGGTGAGGGCACTTTTGCCCACGCCCCCATCCCCCACCACCACCAGCTTGTACGTGGGGAGGTTGTCACTGGGGACGGCGCTGGTTGCCATGTTTCTCGAAGGTCAGACCTGCGGAAGGAAGCAAGACGTGTGGAATGAGACAGGGCTTTTTAACTTAGGGGAAGATATTCATGTGTCTTCCTCCTTTATAAAGTAGTAAATACTCTCAATTATAAAGAGGTTTGAAAATGAAGAAATGCAAAAGAAAATAAAAGCATTACACCTGGTCTCACTACCCAGAGATAGTCACTGTTAAAGTGATTTATTCAACCATCATTTATTCAACACCAATTATGTGCCAGGCCCAGCGTTGAGGACACAGTACCACTGGTCTTGTTTAGCAAGTACAGCCAAAAGCCATGTCAAAGAGGCTTTTTGGCCATTAAACTCTACTTGTACAGGTTAACATGAGGGCAATGGTCTGAGCAGGCTGTCATGGAGGTTCGTCTTTCACATCCCCTCTTATTAACTGGGCTGCTATGCTGAGAAGGATTTGAAGCTGTGTCTAAGCTTAGAAAGGGGGCCATGATAGCTTAGCACACCTGAGTTCTGGGATTCTGAGGCTCCTTCAAAGTTTCAGAATTCTAGATTCTGGCTCCTTTCTCTCTGCTTCTTGCCCTGTGTTATACACAAAGTCATGCTGGAATCTTACGGCTTCTCTTCAACCTCATTTTATTTGGGGAGGAGGTAGGTAGGAGCAGGTCGAAGTTTTGTTTTCATGCTATTGAGGCCAGCTAAGGCAATGGTTACCAACTCAATCGGGGGAACTTTGCTCCCCGGGCATATTTGCAACGTCTAGAGATATTTTTTGTTGTTGTCAAAATGGAGTGGGTACCACTGGTATCTAGATGTTCAGCAGAGGCCAGGGATCGTACAATGCACAGGGCAGTCCCCTCCAATGAAGAATTAGCCATCCTAAAATGTCAATAGTGCTGAGGCTGAGAACCCTGAGCTAAGGTGACCAGGAGGCAGCTGGAAGTGGGAGCAGGACTCTAAAGAATAATCAAGCCTTAACAGAAGTGAAGAGTGACCTTTGTAAATAGTGTCGCAAAGTGATAAGGAGGAGAGGCAGGAGGGAGCCTCCTAGAGGTACTCAGAAGGAAAGGAAGGAAACCAGGATCTGTGGTCATGATGGAAGCCAAGAGTTTCCAGAAGGAGGCTGACAGCACCAAATGTTAAACACGGGTGCAGGTAGGGGGATCCCCTAAAGAATAATTTGTGGTTGTAGCCAGGAACCTAAACTGCTAACTGTGGACCCTGCCAGGAAGACGCAATACCACCTCCTGGTGGGGCATTCCTGGGTAGCACAAAAATTGACCTTGAATCGAGGGAGGGAAAGCTTGATCCTACTGCTGTGTAGAAGAAAAGAAAGAATCCCTGTGCAAGCTGGGAGGGAAAACAGCATGGTGTATGTGTGACCAGGAAACTGATGGTCTCACAGAGAGGAGGGTGGCAGCGTGGCCTGGAGGACAAAGAACTGCGTGCCCTGTGTGCTCCGCCACCACTTGGGAAAGCCACTGACCTCTCTGAGCCATAGTTTCCTTATCTATGAATTTAAAGGGCTGGATTAGATTACTTTTATAATTATTTCCAGCTCTAAGATAGTCTTTAGTTCCAGATTTTGACAGAAAGGGGACTAAATACAAATGTGGGTTATGTGGTCACACTGATTTGCATGGGGCTACAGGCGAGAGTCACTGCAGAATGCTTTGTAGTTACTGAAGCCTGATGTTGACATTTAGGACTTCCTCAAAGTGTCAGGGAAGAACAAGCTTTGCTACACTGCAGTGAAAGTGCAAATCTGCCTAGGCTGTACTGAAAATACACTTGCATAAATATATTCATACCCTCTCCTGCAGCTCTACCCCATGTGAGAATTTCTTCTAAGGAGATAATCAGAGAAGTGAAGAAAGATGTTAAGAGTGGGGGAAAATAGAAATAACTTAATGTTGGGGGAAAAAGTTAAAGAAAAAGTTTATTCATATAATGGAGTACTATGCAGTCATTTAAAAGGAAGATATTCAGTAACCTAGAAAAAGTGCATTGTTATGGTATGAAAAAAAGCCAGGCTGCAAACAGCTAGTAAGTACACCTGATCCACCTTCCACAAAGAGGCGGAGTCTGAATCTGCGCAGTCAGGTGTGAGGTGTGGATCCAGGCATTAAGAGGTTCAGCAGTTGGTTGTCTCTGAGGCACATTTCAGGGCATTTTCATTTTCTTAATGTTTCAGTTTTCTACAACAAGCATGCATTATATTTGTGTACTAGAAAAGTTTAACACTATTAAAATGCTCCCAGGAAAATAAAATGTTCAAGCCACCTGAAAATGTTTGATTTCCTCTCATTCGAGTGGGGATCTCAGCTCTTTTGGGGCAGGATAGGACCAGGCACTGGCTGTGGCCCCAGGATCTGGTTCCAGCATCTTCCTACAACATGAGACAGGCTGATACTTCACTTAACTGAGCTCTTCCATGGCCAAATCCACAACGGTAAAGGCAGGCCAAGGAGAGAGGGCAGAGGGGAGTTGCAGGGTGACAGAAATGGGGAGGAAGCGGTGGCCTAGTGGCCTCTCTCCTTTGCCCTGGGCATGGGGTTCACTCCTTACTGCCCCTCAGCAACTGCTGCCCTGTCCTGGGCAATGGCGCTGGGCTGTGGGTGAAAGGTGTTTGCTGGTGTTTGGCTGGTTTTTGGTCTTTCTGAGACAGTCTCACTGTCACCCAGGCTGGAGTGCAGTGGCGCAATCCCAGCTCACCGCAGCCTCCGCTTCCCGAGTTCAAGAGATTCTCCTGCCTCAGCCTCCTGAGTAGCTGGGACTACAGGTGCCCACCACCATGCCTGGCTAATTTTCTTGTATTTTCAGTTGAGATGGGTTTCACCATGTTGGCCAAGATGGTTTTGCTCTCCTGACCTTGTGATCCACCTGCCTCGGCCTCGCAAAGTGCTGGGATTACAGGCGTGAGCCACTGCGCCCAGTCGGTGTTTGGCTGTTTTTAAAGCTTCCATTCTCTGCTGGCAGCAACATAACTAAAAAATACTAAGTGGGTGGGAAGGTATTGAAAAGGAAAACCGTTCGTCTTTATTTTCTTCTCAAAAGAAAACAAGATAAGAAATACACTAGTAAATATGCTGGAGGACATGAATGAAGCTTTGAGTCAGCACTCAGACCACCCAGAGCCGAATCACCTGGGGACTCCTTAAAAAATGCCCTCTGGCAGTGGGCAGGAAATGGCCAGTGGGGGCCCCCTCCTTTTGACAGCACCCTGCTCTCAGAGGTTGAACCCTGAAAGACCACAGGGAGCCAAGCCAGGGTTCCCTTCTAATTTGGACGCAATGGAACAGGGCTAGACGACTCATTTCACACAAACATCAGACTGGGTCCCCTGTGAAAACCCTTTCTGTGCCCCTCAACGCTGAGGAGGAAAGTCCAGGCCCCCTCACAGGACAGTCAATGCCTGTCGCTGGCTGCCACTGCTGACCTCTCCAGCCACACACGTGCCGCAGCCCCTCACACTCTACTCTCACCCCCAACCAGCTCTGTGGACTCCCAATGTGCCCTGTGGCCACGCTGCAGCCTCTGCGCACACCTGAGACCCCCAGGAGAGCACATACTTCCTCATGGGTCAGCACTAGGTGCTGCCTCCACCTGTGCTTTGAGCCCTGAAGTTCCTGCCACAGACGCCACAATGATGCCTAGAATTTTCTACGTGTTTACTGTGCACAAAAGGGCAGGGACAGCATCTTGTTCTTCTCTGTATCCCAGAGCCTGGCATAGCACTGGCACAGGGCAGACACCTACTGAACGAACTAGAGGTTCAACGCGCATTTCTGAACAATGGTCAGACAACCTACGTACCACAGAGCTGGCTTCCCCATGGAGAAAGCTAAGGGACAACTCTCTCAGCCAGGGCTTGGGACTGTCTCTCTCCTACTAAGAGATCAGACTAATGGCACAGACAGAGCCCTCTGGAATCAAGTGTGAGTCAGGAACAAAGAATGGGTTTCCAAAGCTGGAGAATGAGTCCAGAGAACCCCCCAGTTCCTAAAGGTGCCATCTCCTTTTGATAGGCCTGTTTCTCCAGCCCCTCAGAAAACACTGATCAAATGGTGTCTTTGCAGATGGGGAGGTCAAGATGCCAAGAACCATGAACCACACTCCTACAAAACCAGCTGGTCTCATGCGGTACAGAGAAAGATTTTTTAAAAACCACTCACAGGCTATGATGAAAGTCACCACAGAATGAAACGCTGGTTGGCTGGTGGTTAAGGAGCAAACTGCTTACATTCACAACACCTCTCCTTTCCAGCCTTCTCAACTAAAAAGCACCTCAGAGATCATTCTAGGATGTTGGGTCTTCACTTTAGGGGATGATGGGTGTGCCCCTCTGAGGTGGGAAGGTGGTATAAGGTAGACTTGGGGTTCTCCTTAAAATTTCCCCACTATTTTCTGTGCTGAATACTCTCCTACTGACCAGTTGAGTGACCTTGGGCAAATTACCTTCCATGGCCTCAGTATCTTATTAGTAAAGTGGGTTAGCTGGAGACTCATACTTTGCAGGATTGCTCTAAGCATGAAATAAAATGTATAAGATACGCCGAGCTCTGAGAAGATGCCCAAATGCTCGTTTTGTCACCTTGTTTACTTTGTTCCCAAGAAGAGGGAGGACACACACACACATACACACTCACACATACACACACACACACACACACACACACATACACACACACACATACACACTCTCTCATTCCCAGCCTCCTCTCAGCATGAGAAGCCTCACCACCATCTCTGCTCTGTTAACAGCCAGACAAAATAGGCCTGTGTGGGAACATCACCCACCATTTAGAGCATTGTTTCCATGGGAAATGGCTCCAAGGTTCCAGGCAGCCCCATCCACGCAGAAACCAACTTTGGGAATAGCAGCCACTTGGCCATGGGGGTGGCTGAGCTGGTTGCCATGGCAACCACTGCTCCCAGGGCCCCGCCCAGGCCACAGGCTTCATGGCAACCCAAACCGTTGTTCATACTGGAAACTTCTGCCTAAAAGGCAATATCGCTTCCTCAATAATTTTAATAACATGTGTACAAAAACCTCAGGCATCTGTAAATGGAAAAATAAGCTCTCTTGGCTGTTGTCTGCCTCTTGCTCCCTTTCTTTCCCCATGGGTAGAACCTTCTTGCGTGGTTTGAAGTCGTTTCCCCGAATGCCAGATTTACCTTGTCAGACAGATTGTAAGCTCCACAAGGACAAGAGCCACATCTTCTCATTCCTTCGCCCCTCACAGGGCCAGGCAGAGCCTAACACATGGGAAGCTCAGTCTCTACTCACACTGCCCTCATCACTTCCCCAGTGCGGTCTTCTACCCACACAGGCCTCCCTCGTGCTAAGAAGCAGGGGGTCACACCCATCCTTCTGAAAGGGGCCGGCTCATACCCCTAGGAAGTGGGTGGCTGGGTGGACTGATCACCCCAGTATAACCTTTTCACTCAGCAATCTTCAAAGTTAGCATGGGTGTGTCTAAGACCTCCCGGGAATAGTCTTGTATAACAGCCCAACGGTTCTCAGTGGGACAGCTTGGGAGGTCAGACACAGCCTCAACTCCACAGCCAGGCAGCCGGAGATTCACTGCGGCGTCCAATACAGACTCCCTGTGTGACCTGGGGCAAGTTTCTTAACTTCCTGGTGCCCAGTTTCCCCATCTATAAGATAAGAGAACAGGGCCCCCAGGAAGGTGTAAGGCCCCAGTGAGAAAATCTTGGAGGGTCCCTCAGCAAGGGCATATTTACATTGATAAAGTAGTTGGGCCCTGCTTTCCCTTCAACCTGGTAGGCTTCAGTGATTTAAACCATTTCCTTGCCCCATCCACAGCCCTAGGGAAGGGCATCCACACTGCAGAGGGCTTCGGGAGGACCTGATGCGGTGACAGACAGAAATGTCCAAGACAGCAGCAGGCCCCCGCAGCCCCCACAAAATGGCAAAATGGCAGGGCTCGGTGGTTCTTATCCCTCATGAAATTTGCCTCTTCTCCTCAGGTTTCCAGGTTCTAGGGCTTCTATGGAGTTTGTTGCCCAAAACAATAGCCTAAAACCACTGCATCCATTGTTCTAAGTGAGCAGCACATGTTAAATGAATGGCTTCAGCTACAGATGCTGCCAAGGGGTCCACAGGCCCCCTGGCCTCTCCATGCACCCCACCCCACCCAGCATCACTTCCAAAGCAGTGTCCTATGTGCTGGCCAGGGAAAATGGTGCCCAGAAGGAGCTGCATAGCAGCAACAATGCCCACCCTTAGTGGACAACTGCTGCGGACTGGTTAGACGCCATAGGTCAAGTTAGAGTGGTCGTGCCACACTGCCTCCAATTCTTTTGCCAATTCATTTTGCTGCATCACATGGCTTTTCTTTTCTCAGGGTAGTGTCTTCATGATTCACTGTCCTACAGGGCACTCTTCATCACTGTTGCTGCTTCCCTTGGCCCTGACCGTGGGACCACAGATTCTCAGAGGCTAGGCCGGGGCCAATCCAGAGGCTCTCCCAAAGATGCTGCCAACTTTATTGAAGGTTTGGTATTTAATGTTTTTTGCTTCTGTATTTCTATACTAATTATTTCAAAGAGTCCCCCTAACCCCATCAATTGAATTGCAAGTATTTTAGGTAAATCAGGTTAGAGAGAAGGACACATCCATTATTAATGGGGCTCTTAGGAAAGTGAATGGACTTTCATTCACATTGAGCTGAATTAGACCTGGGAAGCTAATCTCATCTCTACGATGTCTGGGTGTGCCCAACCCAGGGGGATGAGGACATGCTGTGGGGAGTGACCCAACCCACGTGGAGGAAATGGCTCTGCATTCCAGGAGCTGCCCTTCCCTTCTGCACAATTCCCAGAAATGGGCAGCTTCACCAGAGCGCTGACCTGCAGGCTGTGCATAAATGGCACGTGACCCCATAGGGGTCTAGGCCACTTGGCATCCCTTAAGGCTTCACTCTCCACTCCCTGAGACTTTGCTCCAGCCCCTTGTTTCATATCTTTGCTAAGCCAAGTGTGGCACTGTCATTGGGCCTCTCAACTCCTCTAAAAAGCCACCAGTGCTTTTTAGCTCACTACATTATTAAGCCCTAACCACCCACCCAACCATGTATGTGATTTCATGCCATAAACAGCAAGTCTCGATGGCAAGTAGGTGGCATGGGTGCTGCTCCTTCCCATTCCCAGAGCCATGGCAGACAACACTGATGGCTCACGGTCCCCTTCCTTGTCAACACAGTACTCCTGGCAGCAGAACACACTGACTGCTCCAGAGAGAAAATCTGTTTGCTGCCCCAGATCTAACCTACTACCCTTCTGGTTCCCTCCAAAACACCCCACTTAGTGGCCATCCTTTTCCATGGGAAGGGCTCAGGACCTTTAGGGGTAGCCTGCCTGGTAATCTCTGGAGATGTCTATTACCCAAGTCTTCTGTTAATCTACCAATCCCTGCTTTTCTTCTAATCTCCTCTGCCAGGATCATACCTGGACTGCTGTCAGCAGAGCGGAAATGATCAGACAGAAGTCCAGAGATCCAAGCAAAGGCCAAGGTTGAAGTCAGTCAGGGAGGGACACTGTTGTTGGGCTTACTCATGACCCCTAAGTACCACATGCTTCCACAGTTCCACATGGTAACTGTCAATACCTGGGTCTTTCCCACCAGTATACGGGCACCTCCCAAACAGGACTTAGGGCTTAGCCATCTGCAACCCAGCACTATGAGCCTCAGTAGGTGTGTAGAAACCACCTGCCACGACAATTATAATTACAACGGTCATCATGTTAAAAGCAATAGGAACATTTAAGGTAAACAATGAATGTGTCAGATGCTGTTGGAAGATTTTAATTCTCACAATAACCCTACAGGGTACAGATTCCCATTATCCGCATTTCACAGTTGAAGAAACTGAGACACAGAGTAGTAAAATAACGTTTTGAAGGTCACCAAGCTAGAAAGAGGCAGTGTCGGGATCTGAAACCACACAGTGTAGTTCCAGAGCCACTGTCAGCCTGTGGTGCTAGGCATCCTCTGCTGGCTAGGGGCTGATGAGTATGTGCGTGCAGTCAGGCCAGGGCAGAGGCAGCTGATCCAGGAGTGCTGGAAAGAGGTCAGGAGTGAGCTGGGAGGTGGTGTCAGAGTAGGAGACACCCCCCAAGGTCAGATCGTTGCCCATGTGGGTGAAACAGCTGGGCAGGTCAGAGCTTCAGAGGCAACCAGGGCAAATACTAGTTATCAAAAATAGACACTTCCCACCCCAGCACCCCAGATCCAGGCTGGGACACCCTGCTGAGCAGGGCATAGATCTGGTACCAGCAGGTAGCCCTCAGCCCTGAGGACCTCCGCCCTGAGGACCAGCGAGGAAGCTGGGGGCACCAAGCTGCTGTGAAAGCCTTATTTTCTAGCACCTCTGTTTGGGTCCCTGCCCCAGCCTCAGCCCATCTCCCTGTGGTCCTATACTCGAGCTGTTCCCTGCCCAGCTCAGGACTGGCCCCTCAATTGGAACTCCTTGCCAAGGAGCTTGAGCTATGCAGACAGCCTGCAACCCTAGGCAAGTTACTTTCTATACCTTGGTTTTCTTTTTTTTTTTTTTTTTTTTAGACGGAGTCTCACTCTGTCGCCCGGGCTGGAGTGCAGTGGCCGGATCTCAGCTCACTGCAAGCTCCGCCTCCCAGGTTCATGCCATTCTCCTGCCTCAGCCTCCCGAGTAGCTGGGACTACAGGCGCCCGCCACCTCGCCCAGCTAGTTTTTTGTATTTTTTAGTAGAGACGGGGTTTCACAGTGTTAGCCAGGATGCTCTCGATCTCCTGACCTCGTGATCCGCCCGTCTCGGCCTCCCAAAATGCTGGGATTACAGGCTTAAGCCACCGCGCCCGGCCGGTTTTCTTTTCTGTAAAAGTAGGGACAGTGGCAGCATCTGCCTCATGGTGGCTGTGAAAAGCTACATTTATTTGCTTGACCCAGTATCTGGCACATAGTGACTGTTCAACAGACATCAAGTTGTTACCATCATCAATATCCTTCTTTGAAATCCATCCCAAGTTCCTCCTCCTGCTTCTCCAAAGCCTTTCTTGAGTTCCTTGAGCACCCTGCAAACTGGCAGGTTCCACAGGTGACAGTTCAACACAACTCAGCCTCCTACCGCGCCCTCCTCGGAAGGCTAGCAGGCTGATCTGTGTGTGGGGCTCAGCTCCCCGACTCTGCCTAGGAGGGCAGCAGGCATGTCTCAGCCGGCCACTGAATCACTACAGCAATGTCCCAGGAGAGCAAGCCCTCGAAGGCTTGCTGAATGAACAGTGGATGAAAGGTAAGCTCCTCAGATGCCTTCTTTTGCATTTCTCCAGTATTCAGGAGTTGCTTGTTCACCAAAGAGAATGTGGAAGATATCAAACTGCCAGCAAGTTCAGCATGAAACAAAGTTTCTCCCTCTGGTTTCGAAATCCAGATGAGCTCTCCATCACAAAACCAAGCCACCCTCTCTGGGTACCCCGTAGTTTGTTTGGGGGCGGGGGGTATATCCTCTAACAGGTCACATGACATGAGAAAGGTCACGGTGTAACCTGAGCCCAGAGAAGAATGAACAGGAGTAAAGTGGGGGAGGAGCCAGTGTTGGCCACCCTCCTCTCAAGACACACACTTGCTCAGGCTCCGTGGGATCACACACATCCAGTCAATGCTCCCAGAGCACCTCCTGTGTGCTTGGTCCTGGGAACTGGAGATACCAAAATAAATGAGCCTGAGCCCAGCCCCAGACCATGGGGCACACAGTGTGTATTTTGTGGGGGAGGCAGGCAGAGGATTATGGTACACTGGGTAGGTAACGCAGGAGCATAGGAGTGGGAGGCATCTTACCCAGCCTGGGGGTGCTGCGGAAGGCTTCCTGGTAGAACTGACACAGAATGGGATCTTAGAGACCAAGTAGATATTAGCCAGGTGAACAGTAAGGACAGCCAGGCACGGTGGCTCACGCCTGTAATCCCAGCACTTTGGAAGGCCGAGGCGGGTGAATCATGAGGTTAGGTGTTCGAGACCAGCCTGGCCAAGATGATGAAACCCCGTCTCTAATAAAAATACAAAAATCAGCCAGGCGTGGTGGCTACTCAAGAGGCTGAGGCAGGAGAATCGCTTGAACCAGGGAGGCGGGAGAATCGTTTGAACCGGGGAGGCGGAGGTTGCAGTGGGCCGAGATCACGCCACTGCACTCTAGCCTGGGCAACAGAGCAAGGCTCCGTCTCAAATAAAAAGAACAAAAAACAGTAAGGACAAGCGTGTCCCAGGTAAAGAATAGAAGCGACAAAAGTATAACGCATGGAGGCATGAAAAGCCAAGGAGACGCTCGGTACTGCAGGCAACATGATATGACTGGAATGTGGAGTGTATATGTGTGCATGGCAGGGGTAATGGGTATGGGGGGTAAGAGTGGCAGGGGAGGGGGTTACTGTTGGCTCCTTGGAAACGGGATCTTCCTTTTTGCATCCCTATACCACGCACAGTGCCTGGCACACAGTGGCTGCTTAATAAGCACTGCATGATGAAGAAACAAGTGCCCAAGGCTGCAGGGCTAGGCAGGGGAGGGCGCTGGGCATGATGGGCCTCACATGTGCTGGAGGCCCCCGGACCCTGCCCTAGCCCCAAGTCCACACAGAAGTACAATGTAGGCTTGCTGGATGGCTGCCTAACCGAACAGGGCCCCTGCAACGCTTTTTGATGACTACACTGAGGTTCACCAGCAGAAAAAGCCCAGGAGAGAGTGGATGAATTACACAGGACAAACTCGAAGTGCTCCAGAATCTCAGAGGAGGGGAAGGGGATGGGAAAGGGGATGGGAATAGGGTAAGGGAGGAACAGGTAATCCAGGTTCAGCCACAAAGGCCTGAGGCAGAAAGCTGCGGGGGAGGGTTATTATCCCCATTTTACCAAGGGGAGAGAGGCATTCTACCAAGGGCACAGGCTAGTGAAAAGAGAATCTGGGATTTGGCACCTAGGCCTGGCGAGGTGCAAAATGAAAACACTGTCCCACTCACCCCCAGGCTTGTCCACCGAGCCTGGTGGGTCTAAGTGGCTTTCAGAACGAGGAGTTGGTAAGGGCCTCAGTGTCTAAGAGGTCACAGAACCTTCAGAACAGTATTCCCTGCTGGCATCCCTGGCTCACAGGAATGCCTGCTACTTGGCCACCTGGCCTCTGGGGTCCTACCCCAGTCCCCCACAGTGGCCCCTGCCCAGCAACCAACAACAGCGAGGGCGGGAAAGAACTCAGTCCAGGGGTGAGGGGCAGGGCATGGGTTCTGTGAGGGCAGAGCTGCATCAAGCTCACAACTTCTTGGAGTGGCAGATGAGGAAAGAGAGTAGGAAGTAGTTTCATTTCTCAATCCTTGTTCTCAGTCCCTGGGGGTCTATTAATATTTTCCTAGCGCCAGGGCCGTCTCACCCGCAGTGAAAGAGGAGGACTTCTACAGCCTTCCATAGGAATCTGAGCGCAATTGGGAACGTCACGCTGGTGGTCACCCAACCAGGGAAGGCCAGCCTCTGCACACTCTGGGGTTCCCCAGACTGAGGGCCCTCGGCCTCCCCAGAGCCTGGCAGGCTGCTGTCCTCCCAGCCCCCACTCTGACTCCGCTTTGCCCTCTGCTCACAGAGCCCCGCACCTCCTCACTGCTCTGCTCCGCTGCTCAGGCTCAACCCTGCACAAACTGGATTCAGCCAGCACCTCCCTCACCTGCCCAAGGGTGGGCCCCTTTGCCCACCTCTCCGCCCCAAACTCTCTTCCTCTTTCTCCCCTGGCAATGCGAACAGCCCTTTACCCACATGCCAGGCCAAGGCCTAGCAAGGCTGCCCACCACTGTGCCCATGTCTGCCCCCAGCCTGAGCCCCAATTACCAGTGTTGTCCCACTCACCACTCCAGCATTATCACTCCCCAACAAACCCGAGCACAGAATCTCCTGGAATGCCACCTGTGGTGCCTGAAGCTCTCCCCACTGACCACAACATTCTAGGCCTTTCTTGAGCTGCCCAAGTGCCCCCTTCCCCTTGCTCAGCCTCTGCTCTGCTGATTCCTGGTCTGGTGTCCTCAAGGGCAGGGATGGTACCCAAGTGTCAGGTCCCATCCCCCAGAAGCCATTCCTTTCTCTAGGGCCCTCTTCTATCCCCCAAGGTCTCCTTCCACTGAGCCACCTCGCCTCCATCTATGGAATGCCAGCCCCGTGGCAGGTGGCAGCACAAGTGCTCAGCCACCATTATTCCATGTGATGACTCAAGACACTTCACCAAGAGGCACTGTTTAGCCCCTTCATGAACTGTGAAGGTCAGAGAGGCTCTGTGGTTTCTCCAAGGCCATCTCTCTGACCACAAAGCTCGGCATGCCCCTCCTCATCTGCCCTCAAATCTAGGAGCTGGGTGTTACTTCACGGTCACGTTCCTCTGCTACAGTGGGACAGTGGACAGAGGGCCAGGCCTTGTCTTCTTTTTCTCTGGGCACCCCAGAGCCCTGGCACAGCTTTCTGCTCAGAGACACTCCAACATGTCTGCTGTCTGCATTTCCAAATGCAGGAGTGATACTAGCAGCTGGCTGGGAGTCTAGCGTGGGTAGACAGCAGGGCAGAGGTGATGTGGGCACTATGCCATAGGCCACACAAGACCTAGAGGACTGCAGTGGCAGGCCTCGTGAAGGACATATCACGTGAGGAGTCCCACTGGACACCCGTGGGCACCAGCCCAGCAGGAGGAGTGCTGACGAGGGGTCCTTCCTTGCTGTCCAAATTCCCAAAGCACTGAGCCCTCACTAGCACCCAGGGTGTGGTCCCCTGACTGGCCCTGCCTTCTGAGCTGGGGATGCCACACCCAGTCCCCAGAGCACATCTAAGTTTGTTCCTTAACTCCTTAGCTGTTCCAGCCCAGAGCTGCTCATCTCATGGAATCACGGTGTTCGCCAGTCCCCTCTGGTAAGCCCAGGAGAAGGGCAGGGTGGTGAAAGAGAGGGAAGGGAAGGTCCGGATTGCAGGACCAGGCATCCCTCTGCATCTTACAGTCCCCTGCCTGAGAGACAGATGCTTCCTGACTGATCCCCCATCTCAACTGCTTTGCCCTGCAGTAGCAGCAAGAGGGAATCAAGAACCAAACGGACATCCCAAAGTCACGTGCCGGCAGAGGCTGTGTCAATAAGTGATAGAAGGGGGTAGGTACAGGCAACAGAGAGCAGTGGGGCCTGCGCAAACAGATTACTGACACCCCGCACCAGCTGACTGCTGCAACATAATATCAGCAATGAGCTTGCCACATAGTCTAAATTTTTAAATAGCCAGCAATCTGAGTCTACGCAAAAACTCAGATTGCTGGCTATTTTCTTATTTTAAATACTGGCCACCAATGAAAAAGTTTTACACATTGTATAACCCAAATAAATCAACACTCTGTACCCATCCTTCTTCAGCACACACACATCTGAGTGGTACAGCCGTTCCAAGGCAGACAACTCTTCGCACTGCCTTGGCTTGGCCTGGCTTTGGTGCAACGAGGTGTGAGATCAAAGGAAATGATCTCACTGAAGAGAGCAGCCGCAGGGGTTACTTGACTGCAGGAGATGGGCCAGCCTGGCATTCTTCAGGGACAGGCACACAGCCCACCCCAGGAGTGTGCCAGAGCCCAGAGAGGTGGAGGCCAAAAAGGCACACTCAAAAAAGGCTGCTGCTTCGCTTTGTTTTCATTATTTATATTTAAGATGTTAGACACCATTAATGAAGAATGTGAAAATGTTTATGCTTGACCAAAAATGAGAAAGACGTAGGGTCTAGGTTCTTCCTTGAGGTGGGGAGAGGTGATTCAATCTTCATTTTTAAAGAGTAACCAGACTGCAGAGAGACGGACTGAAGCCAAATAAAAGGGAAACTTCCTGAAAACGAGGCAGGCATGGCAATGAGTGTGGGATTTTCCTCTGCAAAGGTCTGTGCAGCAGACGCGGAGGAAGGAGGACTGGCCACCTAGCTTGGGAGTGGTGAACCAGGCTGGAGGTGGGTGTGATGGCTTCTCAGGGACCCTTCCAATCCCAGGGTTTTAAGCCCACTTAGCAGAAGGCTACTTCTCACATCTCCCTCCCCAAGCCCTAAATGACTGCTGCATTTTTTCTCCTCAGTATCCAGCCTGCTGCTCCATTCCTGCGGGGCAAGGCCTGTCCAAAGGTCGGTATTGGCTGGGGGGTTGAGGGAAGCTTCCCACCCCTCTGCTTTCTACATATAGCACTTTTATAAAAAGTCATGAATCAAAGCCCCTCTGCTAGCTGTATAACCGTGGCCTAATGAAAAACTTCTCTGTGCAAAACTATTGTTGGTGGGTGGTAGCAGCCACCAGCTGGAGGTGGAACCAGGCTGGGCCCTGTGGCCAGGGATGGTCATTATAATGACCATTTATTAAGCCCTGACCACATGCTAAGCACCTTACATACACTTCCCTGACCCCCACCGCACCCCAGACTATATGAGATTACTATCAGGGTCTCGCAAAGCACTCAGCTGTCTGCCTTGACTGCATCTTGTATGCTGGCACTTAACTGCTTAGTTAGTTGTTTACAAGATGCAAACATGTAATGCATCTTCCCCACTAGACCGTCGCCTGCACGTGGGCAGGGCCCACCCTCTGTTCTCTTCACTATATCTCCAGTGCCCAGCACATATCTGGCACAGAGAAAGTACTCAATAAATACTGTTAATCTACATCATCTCCAGTCCTTATGTTACAAAATGTTCTAACAGGAAAGGGAAAAAATTAACACCTGGCTTTGCCCTGATCAAGTTAGGAGAGGACTGACTTGATCTGGCTAGTAATAATGATAGCTTAATAATCCCAGCGTTTCTGCCGGTTCTTACTGTAGGCAAAGATAGAGGTCTAGAGTGTCTAATTCTTTCTTAGACGAGTTATCTAAAGGTCCCTTTTTAAATTTTTTTTAATTTTTTTTTTGAGACAGAGTCTCACTCTGTCACCCAGGCTGGAGTGCAGTGGTGCGATCTCGGCTCACTGCAAGCTCCGCCTCTTGGGTTTATGCCATTCTCCTGCCTCAGCCTCCTGAGTAGCTGGGACTACAGGTGCCCGCCACCACGCCTAGCTAATTTTCTGTATTTTTAGTAGAGACGGGGTTTCATCATGTTGGCTAAGATGGTCTCGATCTCCTGACCTCGTGATCCACCCGCCTCGGCCTCCCAAAGTGCTGGGATTACAGGTGTGAGTCACTGCGCCTGACTGTTTTTGTTTTTATTTTTAAATTGAGACAGGGTCTTGCTCTGTCACCCAGGCTGGAGTGCAGTGGCATGATCTTCAATCAGTGCAGCCTCTGCCTCCTGGATTCAAGCGACTCTCCTGCCTCAGCCTTCCAAGTAGCTGATACTACAGGCGTATGCCACCACGCCTGGCTAATTTTTGTATTTTTTTAGTAGAGATGGGGTTTCACCATGTTGGCCAGGCTGGTTTCGAACTCCTGACCTCAAGTGATCCACCCACCTTAGCCTCCCAAAGTGTTGGGATTACAGGTGTGAGCCACCAGGCCCAGGCCCCTTCACATCTGATAAGGGCAGACCACAGTCTAGACTAAGACAGATTGTCATCTTTGTTCTGCAATCAAAAGTAATGAATATTTGGAGTTTTCAGAAGGTCTAGGGGAAAGTGTCCAGGAAAGTTGGTCCCTAGAAAATAGCAGAAAACTAGGTTTGAGGAGACAGCCACAGAGACCTTCTCCAACGGTGTGACAAAAAAGGGAAGGATGTCTGACATTCATTTCTAACTTCTGCCCTGGTCTGGGCTGCAGAAAACCCCCTTTCTTAAAAGCCCTTGGTGAATGCCTGTTATATACAATCATAGTGACTTAGCAGATGAAGAAGCCAACCTTACTGTATGCACATGGGGCAAAGAGGAGTGCAGGCCAGGCAGCCAGTGGGCATGGCCCATACCCTGAAACCTTCAGAAATACTGCAAATTAGGAGGGTTTTCATCAATACTTGGGCAATTTTTAAAGACAATAAATGATACCCTCAGAGAATTTCTATGAGGAGAAAATCCTTTGGAAGAATTAAGAAATACTGGGGGATGCAGCTCTCCATTTCCACATGTCAGGTGAGAGCCCGACCCAGTATGACGGGACTAGAGAAGAAAGGCCAGAGTGTGGCTGGGACGTCCTCCCATTACAGATATGGAAGAGGAGGCTACAGAGGCGGAGAGTCACACAGACAAGTAGCGGGGCAGAAATTGGAGCAGAGGGTTCCTTCAGGAAGGGAGGACTGAAAGTCCCTGAGTCCCCAGGCTGCCAATTCTGCAGCCCAGCTGGGTGGCCTCAGACCCCTCCCTGCCTGAACACCAGGCACTGCCAGAGGCCCCGCCTGGTGCAAGGGCGGCCCCACTTTCTCCTTCCACACAAAGGGGCTCTCCCAGTCCTGCCATCTTTCCTATTTACCCACCCCAACCCTAAATAGAAAAAGTCCTTGTTAAATGCTCTAGTAGAATGGTTACGTTGTTGAAGTGCCAAGTGACCTGCTCCTCCTGCTCCCCGCTTTCCATCCCTCCAGCCATCCCCAGTTGGGAGTCCAGAAATAAAACAAAGGCTTTGTTTCTTTATTTTGATTTCCTCCTAAAATCTCAAACATGCAGGAAACACCCACCCAGCCCCAGATTAGTGGATCAGGCAGCTGTCCACTGCGGGGGGGTGGGATGGGGTCAGTGAGTGGAGGTGGATGGGAAGGCTGTGATGCCAGCTGGCCTTAATTGCTGGGGAGTGCCAGGGCACCTGGCCTCTCCTGGGCTGGACTTCCTCAGCGGGAGCGTGAGACAGACTAGGCCTTCCAGCTCTGCCCCAGGAACCTCAACCTGAGGAATGTGGGTGGGGAGGGAAGACTAAGGAGGCATAGCTCATAGAAGTTTTTAAAAATATATGCCCCCAAGGCTTTGGGACAGTGATCCCACCCTCCTTCCATCATCTCTGGTTATAATAAAGCAGACATTGAAAGAAGACCATGATAGACTGGTGAGAACGGTGTTGGCCAAGAAAGACGGCTTTGCCTGTCTCCTCCTCGAGCCTCCAGTTCCAATGGAGTGAAAATATAAAGAGATGAATTTGTGGGTTATCTAAAAAGGGAGAATTTTCAAGAAGGCACGTTGAAATTCTAAAGGATTAGGGAAAAAAAGATAAAACTGAACTAAAATTAATTTTGCTTTTGAAATGAATATATAACGCTTTTGAGGGGCAAGAATCTGTCGCCAACAGCCCCCATAAATGGTCAGCTCCTAAAGGGGTAGGGGAGTCTCCTGAATCCACTACACTCCAGAGATCTCCCCACAGATCCACATGCCCACAAATACTTTTACATTTAATCTGTGTACTTGGTATACTAGGGCCAGCCTAATATATAGTACGCCAAGTAGTTTTTTTTTAAACCCAAACTTGTCTTTAAAAAGGTACGTCTGTAAGTATAACACATATGTGGATTTCTGTATAATCACATAGGCAGTGGTTGTAGAATATGTTCAACTGCCTTCACTGGTAAGGCTTCTACTGCAAGATAAGCCCCAGTAAAGCAGAGCCTTCTGAGGTCTCTCAGCACCCAGCCTTTGCTGGGTTTTGCAGCATCTCCATTAGAATGAGGGAAAAGGATCTGGTGGTGCTATTCTTTTTTATTTTTATTTTTTGAGACAGAGTCTCTGTGTTGCCAGGCTGAAGCACAGTGGCGCGATCTCGGCTCACTGCAACCTCCACCCCCCGGGTTCAAGCGATCCTCCTGCCTCGGCCTCTGGAGGAGCTCAGACTATAGATGCCCACCACCACGCCCAGCTAAGTTTTATATTTTTAATAGAGACGGGGTTTCACCATGTTGGCCAGGCTGGTCTCGAACTCCTGACCACAAGTGATCCTCCTGCCTCAATCTCCCAAAGTGTTGGAATTACAGGTGTGTGCCACTGCATCCAGCCTGGTGGTGTTATTCCTTAAGGGCAACTCAGGGAAGGAAAATGTTTCCAGACATTCTCAGCACTTAATGAAGAGGACTTGGAGTCCCCTACGGGTCCCCACTTTCTGTTATGAAACCAGACGAAATCTTGGTCTCCAATAGGAACTGACAAGAATCTGCCCTGGATAAGGAAGCCTTTCCAAAAGTTTTTTAATCTTTCTGCACAGCTTTAAAAAGCAGTGCTTTACTCACTGTTCTAACTCATGGCAAACTACATGCAAACAGGATAACATCAGGCTTCAGCTCAGGAGTCAATCGGTGGGTGGAAAGGAGAAGGCTGCAAACAGTTGGGTGAGAAGCTGCGTCCTGTCGTCATGGAGAGCTTCTATCTGCAGCTGCAGGGCTGGCTCTGCTGCCTTGCTCCTGCTTGGCAGAGAGAAGGACCCAGTACCAGGTACCTATTTTTTTCTGTGAAAGCTGCAGGAAGGGAAAACTGTGAAGTTATGGATTAGAAAGTAAGCCATCATACTTTAGTTTCCTTCTCTTAAAGTAATCCTATACTTTAGAATATAAAATGTATTTTGTGTCCAGGTGTCGGGGCTCATGCCTATAATCCAGCACTTTGGGAGGTTGAGGTGGGAGAATCGCTTGAGGCCAGGAGTTCGAGATGAGCCTGAACAACAAAGGGAGATCCCATCTCTACAAAAACAATTTTAAAAAATTAGATGGGCATGGTGGCACATACCTATAGTCTCAGCTACTCAGGAGGCTGAGGCAGGAGGATGGCTTAAGCCCAGGAGTTTGAGGCTGTGATAAGCTATGATTGCTCCACCACACTCCAACCTAAGCAATGGAGTGAGACCTCACTGCTAACAACAACAACAAAAAGTATTTTGTTATCATTGTCACATAATTATAAAAAGAGAATTATGTTTTCTCTATCTTCCAAATATACAAACCTACCATTAATATTACGGTTCAGTTTAGGCAGCCATGACTAAACCATGCTCCGCAGCCTGGCTAAACCCACAATGGTCAAGGCAAGTGTTTGTGAGGGTAGATGAACTTCTCTGAAAAACGTCACAGCCAAAAAAACACACACTCTCCCCAGAGTGGCTTCTCCCCAGTGTGGTCAGAAGCAGCACAAGGCTCTTCAGTCAACAACTTCCAAGGAGGCCCACTGGCATCAACTGAGGACATGAAGCCCCCAGAGAGAACCAATACAGGAAAACTCAGGAGCAAGGCTCCCAAAAGCCCATTGCAGGCTGAGGATGGGCCCAAACCAGCCAGGGCAAAGGATGAGCGGTCTGGCTTTAAGTCCAGCCCTACTGTGAAAAGGATCAAGTACAGACAAAATGGTTACATCTGTTCGTTTTGGGTAACGGGTACATGATATCTGTTATACTATCCTTTACATTTTCCTTTTTCAAAATTAAAAAAATAAAGTACACAAATGATTTAGGGGTTCATTTGTGACTGTAAGATTAATATCAGTCAGGGAAGACTCCTGCCAGCTAGGCACCCACTGCCTGTCTTGCCAGCCGTGTCTTCTGCACCTCTGCTGCCTCACCACATCTTTATGCACAGGCTGCTCCATCCCTGCTCCTCATGAGGCCTTTACCCACCGCACCTATTATGTAGAGCCACACCTCCATGGGATAGGTCCCCTAAGCACCAGGAGAGAAGGGATCATGACATTTTTGGTCATCCAGTGCTGGGAACAGCACTGTCTAACAGAAGGAGCATGCGCTTCAAGAAGAGACAGACCACGGTCAGATTCCTTCCTGACTCTGCTTCTCTCAGGTTATGACTGCAGGTGACCTACTTAACCTCCTTGAGCCTCGGCTTCCACATCTATAAAAGGTTAACTGCATCTAACAAAATCGTTGTGAGGCTTAGAGATAGCGAATATAAAGTATATAGTACAGGGTACAGCCCACAAGTCTTTGCTGAATGAAAGATGGATGGAGAGATGGATCAATTAATGGATGGGTGGGTGGGTGGCTGGAAGGATGGAGGGAAGAAAGGACAGACATACAGAGGGGCTGTTTTTAAACCATGACATCTGAAGAGCAGTTGAAGGAAGTAAAGCTGCTCATGCTGGAGAAAAGCAGGACTGTCAAAGGTTCATGTGGGACAGGTTAAGGAAGAAGGGAAAGAACTTCCCAAGAATGAGAGAATCCCCAAAAGCAGTGGACTGACTCAAAGGGTAGCAAACATTGTGTCTCTAGAAGGGTCCAGGTGAAGTCAAAGACACACCCCTTATGGGCTGTCAAGGAGGGAAGGACTACCCTTGTTGAAAGTTTCTCAGCCTTTCCTCAAGGGCTCACTTTCCCATTTGGGCCATATTTGTCTACTATTGCACTATAACTAGCCTAATCTGAAAACCACCATACTTTAAAATTTTTTTATCATTTTTTTTTAACTAAAAAAACTCCTTAACCCTAAACCGAAAAAAAAAACCAATTTAAAAAAAACCCCCGTTTGTTGTGATGCCTGTATTTGCATAATACATTGAAATAAACCAGTATATAACTATCAAAATGACAGATCATCTTCCTCACCACTATGAGAAATGTGCTCTACGGGGGTGTGACTTCACTTAATACACTCAGGGGGCTCCTTCTGGGTCTAGGATTCTGTCCTCTGAAGGTTGCTTGAATCCTGGTAATGCTCTTCATTCTTCCGGCCCTTTCTGGCCTCCTAAGCGTATTTTCATGTGTATATTTTATCTAATCCCTATGACAACACTGAGGGCTGGGCAGAGAAGTCACAGATGGAGTCTGGGCCCAGGCAGCACAGGACCCAAACATGGCCCTACAGATGGTCACAGAGGCCAGAACCAGAGCTCCCAACTCTCCACCCACCCTCCTTTGTTTGGCCATTACAAGCTGCACAGCCAAATTCATTCTTGGTGCTCTCCAAAATGTTACTAGCAATACAACCCATATGTAAATCATATTGTTTTATCCATCAAGGTAGCCTGATGCCAGGGCTATACCCCTCTGAGACTCAGAAGTCACCTCAGCAACTGGTGATGACCCACATTGTCATGCAGCGGGCCCCACCTAGTGAAGGTACCAAGAATATGAAGGACAATGATAGGGACATTAAGAAGCAAAATACAAAAAATACATTTTTATATATAATATATAGCCAAAAAATCAAATAATATGAATTGGGATAGAATATAACAAATATTTTTTAATATAACAACAAGAAAAAGAAGCAAAATACACATTGCTGCTTCATGACTCCTACAAGAGGAATGCCTGCAGAAAGCTGTCTTAGATCATGCTAGCTAGCTAAATGGCCCTAGGGGCTCAGTGGTGGGAGCCAGGACAAGGAGGGCCACGGTGGAGTCTCTGGGAATAGGTAGAACCAACTGCATCACACACGTAGCGGGAATGCTACCTAGAGAACAACAGATGGTGCACCACTGAATGTGTGGCGACTGCAACGTGGTCTCCACCTCAGCCTGAACCTCATCAACCCTGCTGAAGCACGAGGCCGCACCAGCACTGCCCTCTTGGTCAGACCCACCGACTGCACAGACTTCAACTCACAGGCTAGGCAATGAGAACTGTCCCACTCTGTTTGTACTCTTGGCCCCCAACTCTGCCCTCTCAGACTGCACTGCAGTGGCATGCTGGCTTGGCTGCACAATGGGCTTACAGAATAGGTCTGCCATGAACATTAGAGAAGTCGCGTGCCTTTAGACCAGAGACGGCTAAGCTGGGATCCAGGACTGGTTTTCAGAGATCCATGAATCCCCTGAATTATATGTCCAACTTTGTACATCAACGTTCCCTGGGCTTCTCATCAGCATAGTAAAGAGACTATGACTCAAGAAGACAAAACCTATTACTCTGAACTCCAGACCCTCAGTCTTTGTGGCTACCTGTCCCATGCAGGAATTGCTGGAAATGGCACTGATATCCCATTCCTGTGTACAGAGACCTTACAAGAGCAGAGAGCATCTTTGGGAGATCTGAGCTCTGCTTAATCTCACTGTTATTTGGGTTTTGTTACTTGTTGCCAAAAGCATCCCCATTGATTCAGTACTACAGGGCTCAGAGGCACGATCTAAGACTTATTAGGGCTGGCAGGGACTCAGAGTCCAGCAACAAAATTCCTCTTAAAGCTTGAATTCTCTGCTCAGTCCCTAGAAAATAGGTACCTGCCAGGTGTCCCAGGTCTCAGGGAACTCCTCCAGCTCCTTTCTTTTTCCCATCTCCAGAAAAAGGTGACAGTACCTTCTATGTCTGCCCAGCGCCTTGCAGGTACGGAGCCTCTGGAACTCAATGCACATCCTCTGGACACTTGAGAAAATTCCAGCATTGCACAAAAATGCATTCCCATTCAGTTCCCATGAGTATGCTTGTATAAACTACACAATGTTCATGAGCAGCTATGTTTTTCAATTGCTTTCAGGGAGACACACTCTGTTTGGGGGCATTTCATTGGCAGAACAGATTGCAATGATTAAATCAGATGTGAAATATATTATGGAAGCCACATTTCCCTGAGAACTCACTAGATCCAGGAGGCTGGTCAACATGTGATTCCGACTGAGGTTGGGAGCAGTCATCCCAGGAGCCTAATTTATCAGAGGCCAATAGTCATTCCTTCTTCCAGGTGATCACTAGAGCTCAGGAACCCAACCAACCCCAAGGGTAACTGACTTGTCACTTTTTTTTTTTTCTTTTTTTGAGATAGAGTCTTGCTGTGTCACCCAGGCTGGAGTGCAGTGGCATGATCATGGCGCACTGCAACCTCTGCCTTCTGTGCTTAAGCAATCCCCCTGCCTCAGCCTCCCGAGTAGTTAAGACTATAGGCGCATGCCCCCATGCCCAGCTAATTTTTGTAGAGACAGAGTTTCACCATGTTGCCCTGGCTGGACTTGTCACTTTATAAGTAGCTCAGATGAACTGAGTGTGAAATATCAGTGGCTAGAGCTAATAATAACATAAAAGTTAAACCTGTCACAAAATGTCTTATGTAGGTGAAAAGAGAGGTGTAAATTAGCAACTGTCTTATAAGGAGCGAAGCTGACAGCCCTGGAGACAATCACTTGCCTCATCAGAGGGCCTTGAGTACCGCTCACCCTCTCCCCACCCACCGACCCCCCCAACTTTAGGAAATGCCCAGGTCACATCTGGGGGGGTCAGTTTCCACCAGAGCACGAGGTTTGCCCAACACCTCCCTCCCCAGAGGCTGGCAGACCTCAAAAACCCCAGAGCATGAAAGCCCCAAGCCTCCCACACTGGCAGAAAAAGGACAAATTACACCATAAACTACACAGAGAAGCTAACTGGCGGCTGGGCAGTATGAACAGACCTAAGGGTGAAAACCATTGCCCGAAACATTTTCAGCCCGTCAGCAGGGGCATGTGATTTACAGGAAATTAGGAGGTTTACAAAGTGTTAGCAGCTCAAGTTTCTTCCCCAGGAAAAGAAGCAGGAGAAGCTCTAAGAACTGTATCGGAGAAAGTGCTTTGTTCACTGCTAAGCTTCTGACACGAGTCAGTTATTAATACCCACAGCTCACTGCCTCACACTTCAACCCACCAATGAATGTCTATAGTGAATAATTATAAAACAATATATTACAAAACTCTAACACAGGCTGCACCAGAGCCTTCCCAAGCCCAGACAGCCACGTGGCCAAAAGCAAGGACTTAAGATATCATCTTGGGCAAGCTGTTGGCTCTTTTTCACCCCAGTTTCCCCATCCTTTATAACAAACAAAATCTTTCTGGAGGTGTCTTGTCAAATGATGAGCAAATCCACTTCAAGTGCCGGTCTTTGTAAGCCCTGTTGGTTGCTGTTATTACAGTGAAGTTTCAGAGCTCTTAAAGTGGTATCTCCATTTTACTCCTGCTGCCAGACAAACCTCTGGAGGCCACGATTCCGAGCCGTGTCAGCCACCCTCTCCCAGGGCAGAGTGAGTCCTGGAGGAGCAAGGCCAGGGAAGTTCCACACCATCAGGGACCACTGGGGAGTAGGGGCAATGGCAGAGCTCTATGATCAAGGCCCCAGTGGCCTTGACGGACTTTGTCCACCTCTCCAGACTCCGCTTTGCCCCAGGCCAGAACAGACCTCAGCTCCAGCCAGAGTCTAACTGGGTGTCCTGTGTCCACGCTGCGGTCAGACATCATCTCCTCTAGGGGGCCTTCTCTCACCTCCCACTCTGGAGTAGGGACCCCCAGGGGCTCCCACAACCCCTGGGCTTACCGGATCTCAGCACTTACCACACTGGCTTGTCACTTTGTGCTCTTGTCTTCCCCGCAGGGCAGGACTGGCACCGTGTCTGATGCCCCAGACAGGTCAGTTCAATGTATTAGCCCAGGCCCTAGTTGTGACCACAGCTCCAGCTCCCCAAACCTCCGGGAGCAGTGAAGGGTTGTTTATGAAGCAGTCTGCGTTTTATTATTCAGATGAATTTGTCAACTCCCTGGCGGATCCCTCCCCTCTTTAACGCCATCTTAAGGCGAGGGGGAGGGGGTAGATAAAGAGCCCCCCGCCCACTCCCCTGCCCCTTCATGCCCCCCATCTACCCACCGGGTTCTCGCCCAGGCAGCCAAGGAACCCAAGTGTGATTACCATGAAAGGGTCTCTTTGAGCGGCGCGCAGGCCCTCCCCACTGGGGTCTTGGTCGTGGCCGATTTCCCGAACGCACACCGTTACGCGGGAGCCCGCGATGGGGGCAAAACGCCACGCATAGCCGGTCCCAGGGCGCACCCCGCGAGCGGAGAGCGCGGCCGAGACCGGAGGGCGGCCA
>NW_012118043.1:8484606-8486744 GCF_000951035.1 Colobus angolensis palliatus
TTAATGTGGACGCCAAATGGGAATTCGACCCGGCCTCTTTAAGAGCCTCTGCGCTCCAACCTTTAAATCTCTGCTCCGGCCAGGCCAACTTCTGAGCCTACGGACGCCTCCCCGGTCCTAGACGAACATCCGCCGCCACCTTAGCCGCATTCCCTTCGACTCCTGAGACGTCTTTCTTCCTTACCCTGCCCCAGCGTCTCTCCCCGGAGGCCTTCTTGGTGCACCGTTCCAGGGCCCAAACTTCGTTGGGATGGATGCGACGGGGACAGGCGACACTCGCGCACCATTTCATTGTTTCAGTTCCGCTAACTCCTCTCCAGTGGTGTCATTTTCCCCCCGTTAAAAAAATAAAGATATAATTCAACACCATAAAATTCCACCTTTTGAAGTGTACAATTCAAGCCGGGTGCGGTGGCTCACGCCTGTAATCCTAACACTTTGGGAGGTCGAGGCGGGTGAATCGCCTGAGGTCAGGAGTTCAAGACCAGCCTGGGCAACATGGTGAAACCCCGTCTCTACTAAAAATACAAAAATCAACCCGACACGGCGGCACGTGCTTGTAATCCCAGCTACTCGGGAGGCTGAGGCAGGAGAATCACGTGAGCCCGGGAGGCAGAGGTTGTAGTAAGCCGAGATTGCGCCACCGCACTCTAGCCTGGGCAACAAAGTGAGCCGCTGTCTTAAAAAAAAAAAAAAAAAAGAAAAGGAAGAAAGAAAGAAAAAGTGTACAATTCAGTGGTGTTTAGCATATTGACAAAGTTTTGCAACCATCACCATGAGCTAGTTCCAGAACATTTTCACCACTTCCCACTCCCCCGCCCCTGCCGCCACAGAAAGAATGAAAGAACTACCTATTAGCAGTCATTCCTCATTCACCCCTTCCCCCCGCCCCCGCCGGGAACCACTAATCTACTTTCAATCTCTATGGATTTCCCTATTCAGGACATTTTCTATACATGGAATCATACAACATGTGGCCTTTTGTGACTAGCTTAGCTTCTTTCAGTAAACAACGTTTAATGATCTATTCACGTTATAACATGTAGCAGTACTTCATTCCTTTTCATGACTGAGTAATATTTCACTGTGTGTCTATACCTTTTGTTTATCCCTGCATCACTTGATGGATATTTAGGTTTCTACTTTGAGGCTCCTGTGAATAAAGCTGCTATGAATATTCATGTACAAGTCTTTGTATGAATATATGTTTTTCTTTCTCTTGGGTGTATACCTAAGAGTGGAATTGCTGGATCATATGTTAACTCTATGTTTAACTTTTGGGGGAACTGCCAAACTGTTTTCCAAAGTAGCTGCACCATTTTACATTCCCATCAACAACACATGAGGGTTCCAATATCTCCACATCCTTGCAAACACTTGTAATTTGAGTGTCTTTTTTTATTATAGCCATCCTATTGGGGGCAAAGTGGCATCTCATTGTGGTTTTGATTGTCAGCATCATTTCTGAGGACATTCTTTTTGTGAATGGACCTCAATGACTTAGAACCAGCTTTACATGTCCAGGGAATCTTGGACACTCCCTTCTCAGGTTTGCCCCAGGCCTAAGGGAGCCTCACAGCGCTGCTGGCTCTGCTTGCCATGCTGAGGCTCTCAATCTCATGCAGGCTTCCGTTGGCATCCCAGCCACCCATGCAGCCATTTGGTGAGAGTTTCTGTGCACCCCCTGTGCCTCCACTCCCACCTGCTGCTCCAAAGACCCTGTAGACCCCGAAAGTCCCCTGGGAAGGGGACAGCAGGTTGGGTGCCATCAAAAGCATGTCTCCTTGGCAGTAGGGAGTAAAAGACCTAGTTGGGGAGAAGGCTTGAGGGACAGTAGTTTACTTCGACTGGCTGGGTCTTGCCCTGGAACCTGACTCCCTCGATCCCTTCCATTTACCATAGAACTTGGGAAGGCGGGCAGGGATCTGTACATCCTGGTGGTCTGTCAGCCCCTCGTGGGCTCCCCATGTAAGACATGTCTTCTCTTGGGCCCTGACTGGCACAGGACCCTGACTATGCCCTCAGCTTGAGCTAAGCCAACATCTACACAAAAGTCAAAGAGATGTCTTTATACTGTTTTCATACACATATCTGTAATAATACCTCTTCTCAGAAATGGAATGTAAACAGCTAATAGT
>NW_012118043.1:8490911-8509373 GCF_000951035.1 Colobus angolensis palliatus
AAAAAAAAAAAAAAAAATAGGCTGAGAAGGGAAGGAGAAAACCTTATATGCTGAAGCATGATTGAGCAGAAATCTTTCCAAAGTCTCTGGCAGATGTGCCTGGCTGATCAGGTGTATTTGAGGCACGGCAGAAGGCCAGACTCCTAGCCAAAAACCCAGGCAGGGCTCAGGCCCAAATTTAATCCACAGAGGTCCAAGGTCAGTCACAGGGCCAGGAGCCAATTTCTGGCTGAAGTCAGAGCCACTGTACTGACCCAGAGTAGGACAAAGCAAACACACTTCATCCACTGCAACATGTCCTGCACTTGTCTGTCTGCCCTGAGGCTTGCTGACTGCCATGCCTCAGAGCCGATCCAAACTGGTGTCTAGTTCAGCAGAAAATGTCGGGGCCTTGGACCTTGGGGCTGGAAGTCAACCAGGTCACTGTGGCCCAGCCTTCCTCTAGAACTCCCAGCTTCAGGCCAGGCTTGATGGCTCACACCTGTAATCCCAGCACTTTGGGAGGCCGAGGCAGGTGGATCACCTGAGGTCAGGAGTTTGAGACCAGCCTGACCAACATGGTGAAACCCTACCTCTACTAAAAATACAAAATTAGCCGGGCGTGGTGGCGCATGCCTGTAATCCCAGCTACTTGGGAGGCTGAGGCAGAAGAATCACTTGCACCCAGGAGGCAGAGGTTGCAGTGGGCCAAGATCGTGCCATTGCACTCCAGCCTGGGCAATAAGAGTGAAACTCTGTCTCAAAAACAAACAAATGAACAAACAACAACAAAACTCCCAGCTTCAGTGTATTCCCTAAAGGTAAAATAAGCTGTGAGTTTCTGAGCACTCACAGTGTGCCTGACACGAGACATAGTGATGGGTCTGCCCACCTCCCAGTGACCCTGTGCTGAAGGTCATCTGAGCCCTGTCTTAGATATAAGGAGACTGTGAGCCCAATCCCACACAGCCAGTAAACTAAGAGTCAGGCTTTTCTGACCACAAAGCCTACACTCTTCTCCCATGCCAGGTGGCCTTGATGGACAAGTGTGTGTTTGGTGTTGGTGGAGCAGGGATAAGGTGAATAGGAGATGAGTGCTCATTCTAGTTACTGGGCCTGTGGCTGGAATTAGATCTTTTGGTGACCCTGAAGCACCAACCATGGGCTAGCAAAAGAACCTTCCCTCCACCACCCATGATTATTCGTCCCCTCAGCTGACCCTTCTTCTGTGCCAAGTACAAGGCCTTTCTTCCCCTGGGCTGCCCATGATGTAATGCCAAGAACTTATACTCTGCTTTCAGAGTTTTCATGGACTTCACCAATCCGGGCCCAATTACTTCTCATCTTTACCCCTTCCTGCCACCCTGCTGTGATTTGAATGTCTCCTCCAAAACTCATGTTGAAATTAATTGCTAGAGGTGGGGCCTTTCAGAGGTGATTAATGCCATTTTGTGGGAATGGGTAGTATCACAGGGAGTGGGTTCCTAACAGAAAAGATGAGTTTGATCCAATTTTCTCTCTGTCTCACGCTAGCTTCTGCCTTCTGCCATGGGAGGGCCCTCACCAGATGCCGGTGCCATGCTCTTCAACTCCCCGGCCTCCAGAATTGTGAGCCAAATAAATCTCTTTTCTTTGTAAATTACTCAGTCTGTGTTACTGTGTTATAGCAGCAGAGGGATATGGACTAAAACATAGCCCTCCACACCTACCACCTCCTCCAGCCTCATTAGGAACTAAGCCTCATAAACTTTTCTTCTCTGATACTTAGAGTTCATTCCTCACACCGGCTTGCTCTTGCTATCTGGGGCCAGAAGAAAAGCTTCCAAACAATCTCCTTCCCATTAATGGCTAAACTTCTCCAAAAGTTGTCCAGACTCAGCTAATGTGTTGGTTTCTGATAATGTTTGTTTTTCTCCCCTTAGCTCTTATTCTGTTAAACTAAAGTCCAGCAGCTTTTAAACACTGTGGGCTCAAACCATAGGAAGAAATAGGTGTTACACTGCAAACCAGAACACACACACACACACACACAAACACACATATGAAACAAAAGTTAATGCTAGCGTGACCTACTAAATCAATGTTTTGCCCCATTAACGGATTGTAACCTACAGTTTGAAAAACATTGTTCCATTTTTTTGACACCCAGAGCCTCAGGATAATGATAGTGCAGCAGAAATTTGTCAAGGAAAAAAAAAAAGTCAACTCTAAAATATTGAAACACATGCTAGAGACAACAGTTTAAAAAGAAAAGTTTTGAGTTTCAAAAGCCTAGGCAATTTCCTCTTCTAGGTAGGATTTAGTAGGTGTGGCAGGCTAACACTCCTACTGCAACAAAATGAGATGAGGCTCCCCAGCTGTTCCCTCAACCCCAGGGCATCTGTCAGTTTGGGGCACTCCCTAATGATCAAGTTTTGCCTAGCAGGAGGACCTGTAATGGAGGAAAGGGAAACCAGCAAAGCTTTTAGTGGCCACAGGTGTTAGAATGACAAATTAGAACATGGGAGCTTTAAATACAAAACCATTTTTCTGCACCTGACATTTGCTGAGTTCTGCACCTAGGAATGCATCTAAAAGCAGAATAGGGCCAGATGCAGTGGACCATGCTTGTAATCCCAGCGCTTTGGGAGGCCAAGGTGGGAGGATCACTTGTGCCCAGGAGTTCAAGACCAACCTGGGCAACACAAGGAGACTCCATCTCTACTAAGAAAAAATAAAACATAGCCAGACGTAGTGGTGCGCACCTGTGGTCCTAGCTACTCGGGAGGCTGACATGAAAGAATCACTTGGGCTGGGAAGGTCAAGGCTGCAGTGAGCTCTGATTGCACCACTGCACTCCAGCCTGGCCAACAGAGCAAGACCCTATTTCAAGAAAAAAAAAAAAAAGGTTGAAATAGTCTATAGTCCCACAGTGCTTAGAAAATGAAAGTTTCCCAAGAAGGAAGGGCCTTCCCCAAACACAGAGCCAGTTCCCACCTCAAGACATTGGCCAGATCTTGAAGCTCCATGGAGACAGAGTCTGGAAGCTGGACTGGGAACCTCTGAAAAGCAGAGCTGAATCTCCACAGTCTTTCATGGCTGAGGATCCAGAAACCTGGCAAGGCACTCACCCGAAATCCACATGTCAGGTATAGGGGCAAACCAGAGATGGACTTGAGATAGATAGATTCCAAAAACCAAAACCCAGTCCCAACCCACTTCAGTCCTTCACTGGACTGATGCGATCATTCCTTACTCCCATCTGCTTAACAGAAGAAAGAGGGAATACTGTGTGGCAAATTATATCATCTGGAGTCTTACATATAATGCCTCTTACATATAATGTCTACATATAGTAAAAAATAAGTAGACTTGTGAAGAGGCATGAAAATATCATGGATAAGCAAGAGAAAAAAACAGGCAATAGAAGAAGACACACAGATCATCCAGATGTTGTGGTTGGTAGACAAAGGCTTTAAAATAATTGACTGTGGAGGAACTGGAGCTCTCACACATTGCAGGTAGAAGTATAAATTGGTATAGCCATGTATTGGTCAGGGTTTACTCAGGATACAGAAACCACACAATAATTTGGACAAGGAAATTTTAATATAAAAAAGTACTGTGTGTAAGATGGGATTACCTAGTAAAGGGAAAAGAAAATGCTAAAGAATACAATTACAGCAGATATAAGGGACAGCCTCTAGGGCTGAGGCAGAGCACCCAAGGAAGGAAGAAACCTGGATGAGGTCCTCATCTTCACATTCTACCACCAGGCTAAGATCCATACCTTGCTGAAGATGGTGATGGATGATGGAGAAGTTCATTGCAGTTCTATGCAGATGCAATTCTGTATGAATCTACAATGGTAGGTACATGTCATTATACATTTGTCAAAACCCATAGAACTCCACAATACCAAGAATGAACCTTAATATAAATTATTGACTTTGGGTGATTATGATGTGTCAATGTAAACCCAAATATAACATTCTGAAGGAAGATGTTGATAATCCAGGAGGCTATGCATGTATGTGGGCAGGGGGTATATAGAAAATCTCTGCACCTTCCTCTCACTTTTGCTCTTAAAACTGCTCTTAAAAATTGGAAAAAAAAAGGCCGGACACGGTGGTTCATGCCTGTAATCCCAGGACTTTGGGAAGTCAAGGTGAGTGGATCACCTGAGGTCAGGAACTCAAGATTAGCCTGGCCAACATGGTGAAACGCCGTCTCTACTAAAAATACCAAAAAAAAAAAAAAATTACTACTAAAAATACAAAAAAAAAAAAAAATTAGCTGGGTGTGGTGGCACATGCCTGCAATCCCAGCTACTCAGGAAGCTGAGGCAGGAGAATCACTTGAACCAGGGAGGCGAAGGTTGCAGTGAGCCGAGGTCACGCCACTGTACTCCAGCCTGGGCAACAAAGCGAAACTCCGTCTCAAAAAAAAAAAAAAAAAAAACCAAAAAATCCTATGGCTCTTACAGTTAGCCAGGAAAGAATCGTAGTAGCCATCTGCAGGGAGTGACAGCCTGATACCACCAGACTTGTACATCCCTGCAGATGCCAGAGTAGACAAGTAATCCACCCACTGTGCACTGGCATTAGGTATATAACTGCAAGGTAACTCCAACAAAAGGGTGTGTTGGGGGTGGGTGGTGAGAAACAGTAATTAATCGAGAAATTTCTGAATTTACTGATAGGAAATGGAACTGGCCACAGCTTAATTTGGGAAACCAGGTGGAATGAGAGAGTTTTCTGGGTTTTTTTTTTGTTTTTTTTTTTTCTGTCATCCAGGCTGGAGTGCAGGGGCGTGATCTCAGCTCACTACAGCCTCTATCTCCCGGGTTCAAGAGATTCTCTTGCCTCAGCCTCCCAAGTAGCTGGGATTACAGGTATGAGCCACAACGCCTGGCTAATTTTTGTATTTTTAGTAGAGACAGGTTTTCACCATGTTAGCCAGACTGCTCTTGAACTCCTGGCTTCAAGCTATCCACCCGCCTCGGCCTCCCAAAGTGCTGGGATTACAGGCGTGAGCCGCAGTGCATGGCTGAGAGTTTCAAATAATGTTTAAGCTGAATAGCATTGCTTGAGGTGGTAGATTTAGAAATAATCTTGATGTTTATCACTGGGGAGTGGATAGGGAAGATGTGGTGAGTGCTTGCCATGAAGTACCAGGCAGCACCTGGACCAAATGTTCACACATAGCAACATGTATGGATCTTAAAAACACTGGGATGTTGAAAAAGAAAGAGAATGAGAAATAAAGTGTATAACACAATAACCCCTATGTAAATTTTACATACAACACATATAACAAAAAATATTTTGCAAATACATACACAAACAAGGAAATACCTATTAGAAACATTAGAAGGTTTTCCTATGGGGCATTAGTGCAGAATAAGAGTAGGAAAGGGGATCGTCTTAGCCTGGGTTCCTTAGAAAATGGCCTGTGCAAAGCGCATATACCAACACTTTATTGGAGGAAGGTACAATCCCAGGACAGCAAAAGTGAGAGGAAAAGGGAGGTGAGGCAGGAAAGGTGGGGAAGCAAATGAAAGATGGCGCACTAACTAGGTTGACCATAACCTTATCAAAAAATGCGTCCTTTTGGTCTGTCATGCGAGACATCTGAAACCACTGAGCACTGCAGTAGTTTCATTAGGGAGAGGACTTTATCTCCTTCCTGTCTTATGTCTCTCACGGGTCAAAGTCCTTCCCAGGATGCACTCACTCCACTTCCAGGTTGTATCTTTAGCTTCTCCAGGCAGCCACAGAGGGACCTAGATTCTGTGCGGTGGTGCTTCGCCCGCCTTAGGAGGTGGTGGGAATGCCCAGAGGTTCATGGGTCTGATCAGCCAAGGCTTGTGGCAAGATCTGCTGCAACTCCTGCTTCAGCAAGAACAATGGAGGCCCTGCCAGGGCTGGGATCTCATCCTAGTGAAGGCTGGGACAGCTGGTGGTGTTAGGAGATGAGGCGTTGGTAGTAGCAGCTGTGGCTCAATTGCATAAGTGGTGCAAGCCCTGGGGAGCAGATGGGCCCAATAAATTGGGTCTGATACAATGCCTTTGCATGGATTCCATGCATAATTCTGCCCAAGGTCACGGAGTGATCAGGGCAGACTTCCAGTACAGTATGTTCATTCCCCTGAAGCCGCAGGCTAAACCTGCATGTGGGCTAAGGTCCTAATTCTTAGACATCTTTGTCCAGATCCTACTCATGACTAGGCTCGGTTTTTCTCCCCGTGTCTGTTCTCAGGAGCAAGTCTTCTCTAGGATTGTATAACTTCACCCTTCATGCTGGGAAATAAAGTTGAAAAGGGAAGAGGACCCAGGCCCAGCCACTAAAGTGGACGCATATTCTAATACGGCTACTATCTTTGGAGTATTAATAAACTAGTCATTTTTTTCTGGTAACTAAATGACCTGGGGAGGCAGGAGCTGCAGTGGAGCAAAGAAGCCCCACGCCTCCTCCATGGTCTTAAGCACTGCACATGTCCAGACCAGGGCAGACCTCCCAGAGCCTGAGCTTGTCACATCCAGGTATGGCACATGTGTGAGCCTTCGGGGCCAATCACGGGCTATTTATTACTTGGTTCATTTTCCTGGAGTGTTGTTTTTACTCAATGAATTAAAAGAATAAAGTTTTGAAATTTTATGCTTGTCAGTGGTTTTGTTACATGCAGATACAAACCAAATCAAGCACCTCCTGTTTTTCTCTCAATCATTGTCATGTTTTTTTCATGAAATCCCAGAGTTAACATTCAGTGAGTGACATAAAGACTTGGTAACTTGTAGTGCCCTGATGCTATGGTTTGGATGTGGTTTGTTTGGCCCCACCAAGTCTCATGTTGAAATTTGATCCCCAGTGTTGAAGGTGAGGCCAGGTAAGAGGTGTTTGCATCACAGGGGCAGATTCCTGTGAATGGCCTAATGCCATTCTCAAGGGAACAAGTGAATTTTCACTCTTAGTTCCCATGATAACTGGTTGTTGGAAAGAGCTCAGTTCCTCCTCTGTACTCTTTCTTGCTTTCTCTCTCACCATGTGATCTGCACGTACCAGCTTCATTTTGCCTTCTGCCATGAGGGGAAGAAGCCTCAGGCCCTCATTAGAAGCAGATGCTGGCACCATTCTCCTTGCAGAGTCTGCAGAATTGTGAGCCAAATCAACCTCCTTTCTTTATAATTACTCAGCTTCAGGTATAAGCAACACAAAATGGACTAAGACTTCTGAGGACTTGCTGGTAGACATGCTCAAGTAAAAAGACATGTATAGGGTGGGTGACTGCTAGAGAATGAGTTACTGCTGTTGTCTCTGGCCCACACAACTAGTACTGTGCCTGGCTGCGGGTGGGAGACAGTTAGCTTTTTGGATGGCAAATCTATGGTCATCTGAACTAAAATAACGAAACTATTTATTCTGGTCAATTCCCCAATTTTTGGGGAGCTGGGTGAAAAGGACTACGGGTCTTTTGAGTAACTTACATTTACTCAAAATCTTACTTTTTCAGGCTGGGCATGGTGGCTCATGCCTATAATCCCAGCACTGTGGGAGGTCGAGGCAGGTGGATCACTTGAGGTCAAGAGTTCAAGACCATCCTGGCCAACATAGTGAAACCCCATCTGTACTAAAAAAAAAAATACAAAAATTAGCCGGGCGTCGTGGCATACACCTGTAGTCCCAGCTACTTGGGAGGCTGAGGCAGGAGAATCTCCGGGGAGTGGAGGTTGCAGTGAGCCAAGATCGCACCACTGCCTGGGCCACAGAGCAAGACTGTCTCAAAAAAAAAAAAAAAAAAAACTTACATTTGGTAAAAATGACAGTGTGGAGGGTAAAAAATCATTTTTAAAGCATTAGACATCTTTCTTCATTGAAAAAGAAAAGCCTTTAATAACATTTCCCAGAAGCTGATAAAAAGCTGACCTTGGGCGAGGCATCGTGGCTCACACCTATAATCCCAGTAATATAGGAGTTATTAAGAAATTATTTTTAGGCAGCTAGAAAGGCGTGGTGGAATTTTCCTTTAATAAAAAGCAGTCCCCAAACCATGTCTAACAAAAAACAGCCTGGAAGGTCAGGCTGCAAGCATAGATATGCATATGTAAATGCAGGTGGCTAAGAGCCAGGTCCCCCCAATATTGCGGTTCCCACTCCCTTTTCCTTGTCACTATTTATGCGGGTGTCATGGCACCATCCAGGTAAAACCAAGTGTGCTGGTGTCATGGTGACTGCCAGGTAGGAGCTGCATTTGCATAATAAAAGACGGTGGCGGAAGTGCCAGTCTTTTTGTGGGCTCTGTAAAATGGCACACCTGGTCAAACCAATCCCCTAGGCCCTATGTAAATCAATCACTGCCTCCTCAAGCCTCTTTACAAAATCGATCGCATTCCACCCTAAACCAAAGACCCCCTCTTGGGCGACCTGCCTTCTCAGTATGAGGAAGTTCTCTTTCTCTTCTTCTTAGTCTGTTGAACTTTCCACTCCTAAACCCATTTCTCGGGGTGAGACAAAGTACCACAGGTAAATCCCCAGACAACGGAGCTGTTTCAGCACTTTGGGAGGCCAAGGTGGGAGAACTGCCTGAGCCCAGGAGTTTGAGACTAGCCTGGACAACACAGCAAGAGCCTGTCTCCACAAAAAATTTAAAAATTAGCTGGGAATGGTGTCATGTGCCTGTAGCTTCACTACTTGGGAGGCTGAGGTGAAAGGATTGCTTGAGTCCTGGAGTTTGAGGCTGCAGTGAGCAATGATGATTGGGCCACCACACACCAGCCTGGGTGACAGAATGAGACCTAAAGAAAACAAAAGCAGCAGTTTAGGTAAGAGTCATTCCCTGCCACAGGAGCAATGCGACCTCTCAACAGGAGATACAATGACATTCTGCCACCCACAGCCTGGGGCCAGCTTCCTGAGCGTCTCCTCTCAGTAACCAAGCCCCAGTTTGTAAAACAATGGAAAAATGATCTTCATTTGTGGTCACGTTTTCATGAGTTTTAGTACTTGAAATATTGTAATACCAAGTCAAAGAAAGAAAAATTGCCTGGATGCCGAATTTGAAATGCAGGGCTTGCTTGTTTTAACGTAGCCCAATTTTTTGAAATCTAGTAGCATCATCCAGTAGCATCACGTCAACTGTCTTAACAAACAAGACAGTTAGAAAACACTTTTAAAATCCCTGATGGCTAGAATTTTAAAGTGTTATTTTTACATTAAAACAAATATGGTTGTGGTATGTTGTATTACAAAATGCACACAAATCTTTGAGTTAAATATTAGTGATGTTTAGAGGTCTCTGTAGCTTGACTGAAATCTAGCTCTGCCTCAAAAGTTTCAGGTGTATGGGCAAGGAGTTCTAATGGGTGGTTGGAAGAGCATGCTCTCTAGGAGCCTCAACAATCAAGGGCAAAGTTTGTTACCTCTAGGGAGGTGTCATGAACTGTAAATCATCTGAGATTTTACCCTCCTTGCAAGCTTACAAGTTATTCTTCCATAATCGTGATGGTGAAAGAATATATAAGTCGCTCCTGGGTCAGAGATGAAGGACAATTTATTATTCAAAGCAATAGCAATAACCAAAGTATTAGCATTTTTGCATAGGTTTCCTGAACTGATTCCCATAGGACAATGCAGAGAGGGCAGGTGACACCTGCACATGTAGCAGGTTGTGTTACAGGAGAAGAATCCTAGCTTCAAGAAACCAAAGCTTTTACACTGAAGAGTTAAGTATGCTTTCTACAGAAGGAGACACTATCTCTAACTTCCAAGGCTGTAAACAAACCTTTCCTTTGCTTTAGAAGGAGGTACTACCTCTGTCTTTCAAGGTTGTTCACTACATAAACATTCCTGAAGAGGTAGCTGGGAATAAAGCAGTCAGTGCCTCTGCTTGAAAAATATGCAGAAACATGAGAGACCCATGGAGAAACATCTGTCAACAGGAGGGACCTATGGTCAGATTCCTTTACAACATGTAGAAGTCTCCTTGTCATCTCCTCTGACTTCTCACTAAGCATGAACGGTGGGCAGCATAGGGCTCATTCGTTCAGGTCATGACGGAAACCTGAGGTTCATTATAAAAGGTTCACTAGGAAGTAGCAGGGACAACCTGCCCTACAGGGACTCACAATGCAGATGAGCAGTTTGATTGTAACCTTCAGTGACTACTACGACATGAAGAAACTGCAACACAGTCCAAAGCAGGTTGGTAGGCTCAGACTGGCTGCTTCCATTTTATGGCTCACTATCTTGTGTTTTCACAGTTACCTTCACAATCAACAAAGAAACTACTAGCACTAATAAGTGAGTTTAGCAAGATCTCAGAATACAAAGTCAATATACAAAAAATCAGGTGTATTTCTATGTACTGGCAGCACAAAATTGGTAACAAATTTTGAAAGTCAATTTCATTAATAATAGCATTAATAAATACAAATGACTTGCAAGATTGGTTCAACAACTATAAAACATTGCTGAAGTTAAAGAATAAATGGAGGCCGGGCGCGGTGGCTCAAGCCTGTAATCCCAGCACTTTGGGAGGCCAAGACGGGTGGATCACGAGGTCAGGAGATCGAGACCATCCTGGCTAACCCGGTGAAACCCCGTCTCTACTAAAAAATACAAAAAACTAGCCGGGTGAGGTGGCGGGCGCCTGGCAGGAGAATGGCGTGAACCTGGGAGGCGGAGCTTGCGGTGAGCTGAGATCCGGCCACTGTGCTCCAGCCTGGGCGACAGAGCAAGACTCCGTCTCGGAAAAAAAAAAAAAGAATAAATGGAACACACATCCTCTTTATAGACTGGAAGACTACACATTATTAAGATGTCAATTCTTCCTAAGTCAGTCTTTAGGTTCAATGCAATTTAATCAAATTTCCAAGAGCATTTTTAAAGACATATTAACAGATTGACTCTAGGATTTGTATGAAAGTAAACAACTTAAAATAACTTAAAATAGACTTATAAATAACTTAAAATAGACAAATAAATTTTGAAAAAGAAAAACAAGGCTGGATGACTTAGATTACCTGATTTTAAGACTTACTATACAACTAGTAATCAAGTACTGGTATAAGGATGGTCAACTAGATCAGCGGAATCAACTAGAGAATCCTGAAGGAAACTCACATTTATATGACCAATTGGTTTTTGACAAAGACATCAAATCAATCCAGTGAAGAAAAGGAAAGTCTTCTCAACAAATGGTGCTTACATAACCAGAAATCCATGTGGGGAAATAAAAAACCTCATATCCCACTCAAATATGAATTTGAAACAAATGGTGCTATACTGAGACCATGGAATACAAAGTAATAAAAAGGAATTAAAATATTGATCCACACAACAACTTGGATGAACCTCCTGGGGACTTATGGCTTGTGATCCTTGACTGGGAAGCTGCTACCCAACACGTTTCTATACTGTGGAAAGGGTGCATGATACCTTTACAACAACAACAATAATACTGGTTTTAATGTCAAGAAATTTTGAAACACATTACCTCTCTCCACAACATTCCTGAAAGGTAGGTCTTATTTCCCTATTTAAGATAAGGAAACAAGCTGGGCATGGTGGTGGGCACCTGTAGTCCCAGCTGCTTGGGAGGCTGAAGTGGGAGGACTGCTTGAATATAGGAGTTCCAGGCACCTGGCAACATAACAAGACCTCATTTCTTAAAAAAAAAAAAAAAAATTAAAGATGAGGAAACTAAGACTGACTGAATAAACTGAAGTAGCTTCAACCAAGCTTAGACAGGTAGTAGGTGTACCTGTGATCCAGCCCACATCTGTCTGACCCTAAAGCTCCCAGTTCTACCACTCCCGGCTGCCTTCCTCAGAGCAAGGTAAAGGAGGGACCTGCTGTTACTTGTTGAAAAAAGAAGACATTACACCTGGAAGGAGAGAGGAGTCAGGTTAGATGAAGATGTGTATATACATTCTTATCTTCTACGATGAAAAACGGGAAAGTATCTGAGGAAATACAGCCTGCTTTGGTCTATGATTTCCTCTTAAAGTGAGGAGGGTCATCCTTGTTTTACAGAGTTACATCAGTTCTGAAGTATTTTGATAAAGAAAATGCTCCTAGTGTCCAATTTGGGTCTCAGAAGGGTTTCCTTTGAGTAAACCACCACCTTGTGGCAATAAACATGAGTTGCTGGAGGAAGAGTTTGGTTTTTAATCTTTCGAACTCTAAAACATCTCAGTAGCCCTTAAAGTTAGCAGGTTTTGCATTAAAATAAAACAAACAAAAAAGTACATCACTGGGGGAAGGGCTGATTAAAAATAGATACATTTGGAAAAAAATCTGACTTTTGGATAATAAATAAAAACATTGACCCAGCTGGGAGCGGTGGCTCATGCCTGTAATCCCAGCACTTTGTGAGGCCAAGGCAGATGGATCACGAGGTCAAGAGATGGAGACCATTCTGGCCAACCAACATGGTGAAACCCCGTCTGTACTAAAAATACAAAAATTAGCTGTGCGCAGTGGCACATGTCTGTAGTCCCAGCTATTCGGGAGGCTGGGGCAGGAGAATTGCTTGAACTTGGGAGGCAGAGGTTGCAGTGAGCCATCGCACCACCACACTCCAGCCTAGGCGACAGAGCGAGACTCTGTCTCAAACAACAACAACAAAAAATAAATAAAACAGAAAACAAAAACAAAAACAAAAACAAAAAACCATTGACCCATGTCACAAAACATGTAAAAGATGGAAGTTTTATTAAAAAGCAGGAGAGACCCAAGGTGATTCATTTGGGAAAAAACTGATGAGGTTCCATGTTGTCCAAACTGTACATTTTTTTTCTTTGAGACGGAGTCTTGTTCTATTGCCCAGGCTGGAGTTCAGTGGTATGGTCTTGGCTTACTGCAACCTCCGTCTTCCGGGTTCAAGCAATTCTCCTGCCTCAGCTTCCCAAGTAGCTGGGATTATAGGCATGCAACACCATGCCCGGCTATTTGATATATTTTTTAGTAGAGACAGGGTTTCACCATGTTGGCCAGGCTGGTCTCGAACTCCTGACCTCAAGTGATACACCTGCCTCGGCCTCCCAGAGTGCTGGGATTACAGGCGTGAGCTACTGCACCCAACCCAAACTGTACACTTTTGAAAGTGAGAGGGGTTGCTATTAATAATTGCAGGGGACAACAGGTGAAAAGTGGGGGTGTCCCGGCAAACTGGGGACATGTGGTTTACCTAAATTTGTTTCTGAGGTCTAGCCTGGCAAAGATGTGAGTACATTTTGCAATAGAGACCACATGGTAAGAAATGTAACCCTTTCAGAAAGAATAAACGTCACTATCTTTCCGTGTGCTGGCAGGAGGAGTTTAGCATCTGATTTGAATTTTATTTTGGAAACTAAATTCTAAGGGAGATTCCACACCATTCAAGAGCTTGAGCAACCACCATCTTGTGGCAATGAACATGATTTGCATCTAATCAACTCAGTTTGCAATGCAGTGTCTCTTAAGGAGTGACTGTGGCTCTGAGTAATATTATCATGGAACTGAATATTGCCATGGGACTGAATGCAAGAAAAGAGTAGGTGGATTCAGAGCTGAAGTGGGAGAACGCAGGATGACAGGTAGGAAGATGCTCAGTCTCCAGTATATCCATCGCCCTGTACTTCACAGAGGGTTGCTGGGTACCTTATGGCCAAGCAGGGTATCAGCACTCCCTGGATGGAAATCATTTGGTGTATGCTTCACTTGGGAAGAATTCATATCTTAACCATATTCTTCCTATCCATGAACATGGAATATTTCTTCATCTATTTAAATCTTTGAGATTTCTTTCATCAGCTGTGATTGATTCCTAGTTTAATTCTATTGTAGTCAGAGAACATACTTTGTTCTATCCTTTTAAATTTGTTAAGCTATGTTTTATGGCCTAGATTGTGGTCTATCTCAGTGAATGTCCCATGTGAGCTTGAGAAAGAATCTATATTCTGCTGTTGTTGAATTAAGTATTGTATAAATGTCAATTAGATCAATTTGATTGATTTTTTCAGTTCAACTATATCCTTGCTCATTTGCTGCCTGCTGGATGTATTAAAATGGTATCAAAATATTTTAATGGTATTTTAAAAATAGTGTTAAAATATTCTATTATAATAGTGAGTTTACCTATTTTTCCTTGCAGTTTTATCCTTTTTTGCCTCACATATTTTGGTGCTTTGTTTTTAAGTACATACATATTAAGTATTGTTATGTCTTCCCAAATAATTGATCCCTTTAACTTTATGTAATGTCCCTGTTTATACTTGATAAATTTCCTTGAAGTCTGCTTTTCTTGAAATTAACATAGCTACTTCAGCTATTTTTTTATTTAGTGTCAGCCTGGTATAGCTATCTCTATTTTTTTGCTTTTAATGTATTTTCTTGTGGATAACACATAACTGGGCTTTGTTTGTTTTTGAAATCCACTCTGACAATCTCTCTTTTAATTGGTGTAATCAGGTTATTCACATTTAAAGTGGTTATTCATAGAGTTGGATTGATATTTACAATGTTTGTAACTGTTTTGTATGTGTCCCAGTTGACTTTCATATCTAATTTTGAATTTGTAATTTCATATTCTTTGTCTTAAAGAGAACGCTTGCAGACCCTTTAAAACCTGGAGACGCCCCCTACCTTGCACACATTATACCGGTATGTGATGGCAGAAAAGCTGCACAGTAGTCTTGGCAGGCGGGGCAGGAGGGATGCAGGGATTCACAGATGCGACTGTGCAACGCACAGATGCACTGGGTCTTTGCCTGGTGGGTTCAAAGCCTCCAGACGCTGACAAACGCTGCAGCCAATGAGTGGGTTCCCCTAGTCCGATATGGAGGGCAAGGGGCGGGACTCCCTCCTGCCTCTCGCTGGCTGGGTTCAGAGTCTCCGCGAAGAGACTGCGTTGGGCCCAGAGTGGGCGTGGCTTACGTGTCCGCCGGCTTTCCTGGCAGGCCCGGCAGGGGGGCCAGGTTGCCATGACGACCGCGGCTAGGTCGCTGCAGACTCGGTTGGTGACTCCGGGCGCGTCGAAGATCGTGTACCTGTCGTTCGCAGTGGCTCAGTTTCCCAGTAATCCATAAGAACAGCAGGGATGACAGGGTCCCATGTCGTTTTTTGGTCCGAATTCCTCGACCGGCGACCCTGTGCCCGGCAGGCTGCACCGTGCCCCGCGCACTGACTCTGGCCTCTGCGGGAGCCCCCTGGCCGGCTCCGGGGTGGGGAGGGGGCTTTGCAGATCCCCAGAAAACCGCCCGGCGAGCCACGAGCCCGCGGACTGCAGGCTCCGCTTCCTCGTGGGGTGTTCACTTTGTGTCAGTGTGTTGATTTGCCGCCAGTTAGAAGCGTCTTAAAAAGGGGCCGGGGCCATAGGAGGGGGGCTTATCTGAAGGAGGCTCTGGGCTTGCTGATCCACGCAGCGGTTTGTCGCGAGGCTGCGGGGGAACGGCCCACGGCCGCGGTAACAGGGCTTCGTCTTCTTTGCAGAGCCATGGGCAGCAGGAAGAAGGAAATTGCCCTGCAGGTAAGCCTCAAGGGGCGCTAGCTTCCAGCTCTGGGTTGGGCTCGGGGAAGAGGAGGGTGATTGGAGCGGGGTTGTAGTATAAAAGTGACATTTTGTTTGCTAGCAGTATGTGACAGTGTTCCCAAACTTGAGTGATGTACCCTTCCGTCTTAAAGGGCCAAAACTTATCTTGGAACCCCAGTGATGACAAATTTTATGTAAACAAAATTAATGCAAACAAAACTGAGTAGAAGCTGCTTATATTTATAGTGCGTATACAACCATAAAACCTAAACACGCGTTAAATAAAACTACAAACCAAGAAAATATGAATCAACATAACTCGACGTGACCATTATTTTGTTATTGTTGTTGAAATAGAACTGCAGCTTGCACAGAGAATACAGTATAGGTTCTTTTGGCTTTGGGCATGAGTCTGTAACTGTGTGCTCTGTGGAGACCCAGTTTTCCCACCACTGTTCTCATCAAATTTCACTTATTAACAAATATGTTTTGAGATATATTATGTGCTGGGCATTTGTTATATAGAGTACCTTACTTCATTTGCATGTGGGACAAGTGAATTCAGAAGCCAGCAACTGCTCTTTTTCTTGGTTCTGGACAATAAACAGTGGTTGATTCTGAAGTGATGGTAAAAACATGCAGGAATAGACCCTGGAATTGGGAGAGAGTGCTTTGTCATAAGGAGATCATCTGGATGATCTGTAACATGGGAACATTTTAAAACAAACTTTAAAATGTCTCATCATCAGCTGGTCCCAGTAAGATGCATACTAAGGCTACAGCGCCTCCTAGATAATAGAGCTTTAGCGATTTTGAAACATCTGGTTTTTCTCTTATTGTCCTCGGTAGGATAGTTTGAATGTGGATTTCAAAAGTCTAGTGGTTTAGGCTGGGCGTGGTGGCTCAAGCCTGTAATCCCGGCACTTTGGGAGGCCGAGACGGGCGGATCACGAGGTCAGGAGATCGAGACCATCCTGGCTAACACAGTGAAACCCCGTCTCTACTAAAAATACAAAAAAACTAGCCGGGCGAGGTGGCGGGCGCCTGTAGTCCCAGCTACTCCGGAGGCTGAGGCAGGAGAATGGCGTAAACCCGGGAGGCGGAGCTTGCAGTGAGCTGAGATCTGGCCACTGCACTCCAACTCCGTCTCAAAAAAAAAAAAAAAAAAAAAAAAAAAGTCTAGTGGTTTAAAAAAGAGGAAAGGGGAAAGCAGCATCATTCTAAGGGTACCCCATGCTGGAGGTGGGAGGGGTGGGGGGTGGGGTGGGATTTTTAGACTGAAAGTCAGAAGACCTGATGTAGTTCTTGTGTCCTCTATAGCCAACTGTGTCTTTGACTACATCCCATACCCTCTCTGGGCTATAGCTTGCCCGTCTATGGAATGAGGATGTTGTGTGAATTGTCCCTAAGGGCCTTCTTCCAGCTTTGATATTCTAGAATTCTAGAGTCAGAAAGCACTTCATATATGAATGTTCTGGTTGAAGTAAATTCTGAGCAACTGGTCCTACCATTCATTGCTGTGTGACTCATTTCCTCAACCCTCTGGCCTCCGTATCTTTTACGTAGACAGGAGGGATAATACCTGTCCTTTAACACCTGTAGAGCTGTGATGAGACTCCTTTAGACACTTCCTGGCTGGTCTGATGCGGTCTGTGGTGTCTCTAATGTTATTGCCCCATATTATGGTCATTTCATGTGTTGATGCCCTAGATCTCCTATGGCGGTAATAACTTTTGTTAGCAATGTTGTTATTTTTTCATGTGTATTACTCAGAGCTCTGAGTACAATGCAGTACTCAGGAAGTGCTCCCTCCTGCTGAGGGAGGAGAGTGAGTGGCCTCCCTCCCCTCTTACACTGAGGCATCTGTATAAAGGTCACCTCTCTATAAGGTAAACCCCTCAAAAGCAGTGCCTAAAGTCGGCCAACCCAGGAACCTTGTCCTCTCTCTTAGCAAGGTTATTCAGGTTTCCGTTTATAACTGAGACAGACAGAAATCACAGGACATCAAGGGACAGTCTGGGTAAAAGGTGCCACACATTCCCTATTCATTCCCTACCAAATGCAAGGTTTAGTGAAGTCCGGATAGTTCCCACACCGTTCCACTCTTACCTGGCTCCCAGGGCTGAGATTCTTCAACTGCCCAGAGTCCTGGCTCCAGAGCTGGTGGGACTCACTCCATGACAGGGGTAGGCCACAGAGAGTTGCTGGTGACTTAAGTCTGAGCCTCTGGGTAGGGGTGGGGGTCCTTCTGAACGCTTCTATCACTTTCCTCAGGACTGTAGTTGTGGGCCCAAGGTTGTATCAGTCCAGCTCTCTTACTTCATTTAAGGCATCAAGAAGACTTCTGGGTTTTTCTTCTACTTTTCATTGAAACAAAAAAAGTAAGGAGCATGCTTCCTTAAAAGAGAGACCTTTTTTTTTTTTTTTTTTTTTGAGACAGTCTCATTCTGTCCTGTCGCACAGGCTGGAATGCAGTGGCACGATCTCATCTCAGTTCAACCTCCACCTCCCAGGTTCACCAATTCTCATGTCTCAGCCTCCTGAGTAGCTGGGCAAACAGGTATGCGCCACCACGCCCAGCCAACTTTTGTATTTTTTTTTTTTTTTTAGTAGAGGCAGGGTTTTACCATGTTGGCCAGGCAGGTCTCAAACTTCTGGCCTCAAGTGATCTGCCCGCCCTGGCCTCCCAAAGTGTTGGGACTACAGGCATGAGCCATCACGTTTGGCCAAAAAAGGGGCTTTTAATAGAGGATTAGCAGGTGTTGCATGTTTCTTGCCCTTATTGCCAATAATGCATCCTATCTTTTTTAAAGGGACATAGACCTTGGCATACCGGTATTAAGAACAATAGTAGGCCAGGCGTGCTGGCTCATGCCTATAATCCCAGCACTTTGGAAGGCCCAGGCAGGTGGATCACTTGAGGTCAGGAGTTCACAACCAGCCTGGCCAACATAGTGAAACCCTGTCTCTACTAAAAATACAAAAAATTAGCC